>NW_016822740.1:166577-174383 GCF_001698545.2 Rhinopithecus bieti | reverse complement strand
AAAAAAAAAAAAAAAAAAAAAAAAAAAAACCCAAAAAAATCTATTGTATATGAATTGGGCTGCTATTATTTACTCCCAGTATTTAATAGTGAAGAAATGTGTTTTCTAATCATGCTTATATTTATCCTTTCACTTTCTGATAAACATTTATTGAGTGCATAATGAATGCTAGATATTGTTCACCAAGATAGGAAATCAGAAGGTTGAGCAATCTGGGGAGAAATATGACTAATCAAATTGCTGACACATTGAGTGTGAGATGCCTGTGGGATATCCAAATGGAGATGTCCATGCAGGGCACAGGTCCAAGCCAAAGACTTAGATTTGAAGGTCAGTAAATATGGGTAGTAAAGTCATTAAAGTGTTTGATATAGATAAGCCCATTCTTGCATGAATAGTGTGAGTAGAGGATTAATGAGCGAAACAGCCAACATTCCCTGGGTGCATGGAGGGAGTACCTTCTAAAGAGGCTGGAAAGTGGTTGTAAGAAAGCCAGCAGAGAAAGACTTCCAAAATGAGGGAGGAGTAAGCCATACCAAGAATGTAGAAAGATCTAGTAAAATAAAGACATAACCATTCAAACTGGGAATCAATTTTAGTGGAATGCTATCAGTGGACGTCAGATTGCAGTTAGTTAGATGGGAAATGACTTTCAGTGTGCTGTATGTTTAGGGAAATGATTGGGAGATAAAGTCAGAAGGGACCTCACTATTTAGCACCTGGTATATGATATTTTATAAATAACAAGTTAATGGCTTTAACTGGGAAATAACAAAATCATCTTCCTCCTAATCCCAGAAGACAATCCACTGAGAGAATGGGACACTTAACCAGGGGAGAAGACAGTGATGACTTTGGCATAACATGTGTATCAGTCAGGGTTCAAACAGAGAAGTAGAGCAGTAGGGTATTATATATGTATCCTATTAGGTGTATGCACGTGTGGAGTTTGTGTGTATACACATACATATAGATAGATAAACATATTTTACAGAGAATCAGTTTACACAATTATAGATCTAGCAAAGCAGTCTCCACAAAGCTGTCTCTGCATCTAATATCAGACCCTGAAGTTCGCAGGCAGGCAGGCAGGTGGGAAGATCACAAGCAGGCTTGAATTTCAGTAGGATAGACTGAAACCTGTGTTGTTTCTTGTTGCCTCTGACCTCGGCAGTAAGAATGAGCACACATACCTCTGGCCCAGAAATCAGAGACACTGCAGGAAGATGCAGGGGGAAAGAGAGCAATCACAGGTCCAACTGATGCTTTGTGTCAATGAGGCAAGTCAGCATATGAGCAGCAGTGTGCATGTGTGCACACACATATGCATGTACATACACACACATTGCAAAATGGCAACCACCTTCCTAACATCCTCCAACTAATGTGAAAGAATTTATCATTTAGCCTACCCTAGCTGGACACATGCAAGAAAATGGAATTCTGGTAAATGTAGTTTGAACTAGCAAGTTGGCACATTACAGAGCCAACACAATGTGTACTCTCAGAGATGGCAAGTCTTGGGGGCTACTAGAGTAAGGGTTCTGGGTAATCATTGTACTTCGTGAAGGTCCTGTCACTTGGTAGATAAGTGAAGGAAGTTATGTAGAAATCAGGGTGGGACCATGAAATCAGCTTGTTTATCCTCTCAGTTGTTCTAAGGGCATTGCTGCCATCCCTGTGAACAAGGGGATTAGGAAATCATTGATTTAATTTACCTCTCTACTACTTCCACCATTCTTAATAATAAAAGAAAATGACCAATTTCTGCTATTTTTTTCAGGCAATATTTTTCTAAGATGAATGATCGTGATTATTACAGTGAGAATAAAATGATCTCTCAGAATGTTCTGAGAACAGTTGTACAAATGGAAGTTACAGTGTTGGCTTAAAGAAGAGTACATAAATACTATTCTTTAGCTGTAGTAAACGAGCTATAGAATGTAACCTTATTTATTGTTAGGTAAACTTGTAAAACTTATCCACCCAGTGACAGGACCTTCATCCTGTACCAAATCCCTGTTTTTGGAGTAAGATGCCAATGGAAATGGTGGCGCTAGTTTAAAATCAAACACCAGTTCAACCAAACTGATTTAAAATTTTCGTGTTGGGGAAGCTCACGGTCTTTAAATATGGATGAGAAAGGTGTCTCTTCTAATACTTGCTTATGTCTTGTTAATGCTGTACTCCCAGAGATGATCACTAATCTATAATCTATACAACTGCACTTTTCTAAGGATATTTAGGGTCACAGACCTGAACCTGATTGAGGGAGAGGTGTTTCTCCAAGAGCTTTTCTGTGACTACAGATTGTTAGAGAAAACAGTTAGGTAGTGAAGGAAGATGGTGCACGATCTGCTGTGCTACCATGAAATAGAATATATATGGTGATATTTTAAGGCTGTTTGTTTACTTGTGCCTAAATTATAAAAGCAATATTTTTAAATTGTAAAAATTTAAATGTTGGAAAATAAAGACTCATATAAAAAAGATAAAAGAAGTCACTGAGTATATTGTCACAGTGCTTTGAAGCTTCATCCATGGAATCTTTTTTTTTTTCTTTTTATATTATACTTTAGTTCTAGGGTACATGGTGCATAACGTGCGGTTTGGTTACATATGTATACTTGTGCATGTTGGGTGTGCTGCACCCATCAACTCGTCAGCCACGCCATCAAACTCGTCATTTACATCAGGTATAACTCCAAATGCCATCCTCTCCTCCTCCTCCCCCATGATAGGCCCCAGTGTGTGATGGTTCCCCTTCCCAAGTCCAAGTGATATCATTGTTCAGTTCCCACCTATGAAGTGAGAACATGCGGTGTTTGGTTTTCTGTTCTTGTGATATTTTGCTGAGAATGATGGTTTCACTGCATCCATGTCCTACAAAGGACACAAACTCATCCTTTTTTATGGGCTGGCATAGTATTCCATGGTGTATATAGCCACATTTTCTTAATCCAGATCTGTCACTGATGGACATTTGGGGGAATCTTAAGAAGGCTCTCTCCCTACTTTCAGATGAAAAGTCAAGAAGCATATCCTTTTGACTAAATAGTGGTATAAAAATACTAATTAAGTGACATTTCACAGTTGCAATTTTGAAAATGATTTGCTGTTCTGCTCACAAGAATCCGTAGTTATGTTTACTACTTTATTCATTTTGTCAATTAAGTATTTTGCTATAACCTATTTTTTACTATGTGTTGGGTTTTGGGCATGGTCACGGCAAATGTAAGCTATCAGATTGACCAGGTTACCACATCAATGAGGATATTTTCGTAATCCGAGATGGTGTTTGATTCAGAATGCACATCCTATCAGCACCACCTGCCATCAGCCTTTCCAATGTGAGGAATTCCAACAGTTAGCACCAAGGAGTTAACCAATAGAAAACATCATCCAGAACTGAACATGCTTTTACTCCTCCCTCTTATCTTGGACTGGTGTTGAAGTTTCCTGGAAAAGAGGTTAGATTGCTTATATAGATTAAATCTACTAAAGGGCATTCCCCAATAACAGTCAAGTGTTAGGGAAAAGGCAAGTTTATTCATATAACTATAGATGAATATCAGTAAATGTGAATGATTCCATAAGTATTTTTAGGGAAAGTTTCATCTTTAATGCATGAAATATACAAAGTGGTCATTTTCCTAAAGATGAGAAGACAGTTATTTTAAATTGACTTCCACAACTTCCCACTTAGAGAGTTGTAGTATTAAAAAATAAATTAAATATCACTGCCATAAAGAATAAGGTGATAGTCAGAAAATGGACTTCAGAAAATGATATACTTTCTTTAGGTAAGAAAGAAGTAAAGATGTTCCTCAAGTGAATAACCTATTGTTAGATGCTGACAAGTCTGAAATGCTCCCTCGACAAATCTCTTTTATTGAAGAAATCTTGAGGACTGTAAACCTATGATCAGTGCCCTTATAAGCCTTGCATGAGGCAATTTGTGATTAAAAAGCAAGTGAAAAAATTCTTCCTAAATAGTCACAGAAGAGTAATCAGTCTGTCTTAGTATTAAGTGTGTGTTGTTGTGTGTGTGGTGTGTGTGTTGTGTGTGGTATTTTAAATGAGATACTGCTTAGGTATACAGGCCAGGAGTAAGGTAACCATGAGGAAGGATAAAGGCATAGAAAGTCAGATTGGGAACTCCAGAAGAAAAGAATAATTTTGAGGGTTTGTCAGAGCTTCTCAGAGATCACACGTTTAGAGACAATACAAATTGCTTTTAAGCAATATAATAATATAAATCTACTGAGATTTTAGTTTCGTGATCAGAATGGGGGATCAAGTTAGAATACGGGATTAGTTTCGAGTGATTTTAAAGACATCAATATTAGAATGGACTGAGACAGGAGATACAGGTTGCAAAGAGAAATAACAAGTCTTCCTCAAGAATGAAAAGAACTCTGAGAGACATAGCTTTGGTCACAGAATGGAGAAATAACAGTGAATTTTCTTTTTCCTTTTTTCTTTTTCTTTTTTTCTTTTTTTTTTTTTTTTTTTTTTGAGTCGGAGTCTCACTCTGTCGCCCAGGCTGGAATACAGTGGCATGATCTCGGCTCACTGCAACCTCTGCCTTCTGGGTTCAAACGATTTTTCCGCCTCAGCCTCCCAAGTAGCTGGGATTACATGTGCCCGCCACCACGTCTGGCTAATTTTTAGTATTTTTAGTAGAGGACGGGGTTTCACCATGTTGGCCAGGTTAGTCCTTCAAACTCCTGACCTCAAAGTGGAATCCGCCTACCTCAGCCTCCCAAAGCACTGGGATTACAGGCGTGAGCCACCACACCCGGCCAACAGTGAATTTTTTAAGCACTGAAAATATCTACGAATGCTACCAACTTCTGAAACTTCTCCTGATTAACTCAGCACAGAAAATTCCCTCTCATTTTGAGCTTCAATTGTTCAAACTGCTTCCATGGCAGTTGAAACTGCTATGTCTCCCTCTATCAAATGTGGACAGAAAAGCCAGGCTTCGTGGTATATTTTAGGCTCGAAAGCTGTCAAAAGCATTTTACTGAGCCACTATGGAGAAGAGACAAGTAGAACAAACTTCTGCCTGAAAAACAAGCAGTTACACTGAGTACTTCTAATATAATGGTGACTAACAAAAATCCTTCTAGGCAGAAAAGAAGAAAACACAAAACAGTGAGTTCACTGAATGTTCATTTACATCTTAAATAATAAACAACATGCATTAGCTCTCATGATTTCCTGCACTTGTCATGTTATAAGCTTATAAAACTTCCTAAAAATATTTCATTAGCTTTGAAAACTAATAAATCTAATGATTGTCATTTATATTTTTAAAAACATAAGAAAGGCAGACTTTGTGCATAAGACCTCGAGTGTCAAGAAAGTTTAGAGAGGATAACTCATTAAAATGTACAGCGAATCACAAAATTCAATTTGAATTGAACCTTTCATTTTGGCCCAACCTATCCACGTGAAAACCAGCAAAACAAATCATTCTAAGTCACAAGCTGCTATATGTGTTTTAGAACAGATACTATTTACTATATTACCCCTAAATGAACCAAGATCTACGTAAATGGTTTCTAGCTTTTCTCTAATTAAGCTAAGTTCTTTCTTAAAAGGAAACTCATTGTAATTCATATTTTCTTCTCGAAGAGGGAGCTTATATTTTCTGTTTCTGCACTTTGAACATGAGTATTATGGGAAAGTATTAGGGGATTAGCAGGAGATAAATGTGGTTTTTGTCTTCATCACTAAGTGGATCAAATTAGTGGGTATATGGCCATGATTTTATTCTACCACACTATGACCTGTGAGACAAGGTGGAAAAAGTAGATTCTAGAGGCACTGATGGATACAGGCTAAGCTGGGTAACAAGGACATCCCAAAATGTAATGTCTTTGATCAAATTGAAGTATATTTCTCTCGATAAATAAACCAATAGCTAGCAGCCCCAGACCAGTCAGGTGATTCCGTTCGATTAAGTTGTTCAGGGACTCAAGTCCCTTGTATGTTGTTGCTCCCCATTTTTTCCTCGTATTTCTGGTAAAAGCCAGTTCAGTGATACATCTGCTTTCCAGTCTGCAGGAAAGGGAAAAATAAACTCCAGGGCATGCGACTTTATCATAAAGGAAATGACCAGGAAATTGCACACGTCACTTCTTCCTACATCTCGTTGACCTGCTCTCAGGCACATCGCCACATTTAGCTGCAAGAGAACCTAAGAAATGTGGTCTATAACTGGATAGCCACGTGCTCAACTAAAATTCTAGGGACTATACTACTAAAAGGAAGAAAGGACTAATAGACACTGGGACACATTTAGTGGTCTCTACCTTAATAGGTATCAGCCAGGGTTTGCAGATGACATATTAAGCACAAAAAAGATAAGGCAGTGTATGGACAGGGTCTGTTCAAGAGAATCACAACTTATATGTAACAGTGGCGGTCACTTACATGTGAATAAACTGCTAAGGGTATTTCACTTCACCACTACTAATATTCTTTACTTTCCTCCTTCTTTCATTTTTCTTTCTGTCTTGCTCCTCCTTTTCATATTCCAATTTTCCCCCCATATTTTTCCTTTCTTTTTTGTTTCAACTGCTTATGATACTCAGGTCTAAAGAATTTACTGAGTAATGACCACAGATACATGCTTCCTTTATGCATTTTTAATGGCTGATTTAAATATACTTGGAGGCTAAAAGGGCAATAATTTGATTTAAATGTGTGGGGCTCTGGAAAGATGAGAAAGCACTGTAAGAGTTAAAGAAATCAAGAAAGGATTTGGAACAGTGACTATGTAATTAAAAGAGCAGAAATAACGGATGTGCCTTATCAAGATATAATCACAAATATTTTAGGATGAAAAGACCTCTGTATTAAAACCCAAAAATATTACAAAAAATGCATTACAAAAAATGTTCACTTTGTGGATGACTTGAAAAACTTTCAAAATGAGTAAAATTATAAGCAGATCTGATGTTTTTGTGAGAGAGCAAATCACGACGTACTTCTTCCATCCACTTAACTCAAGGGTAACAATGGCTGTACTTTCTGCCCTTCATCATCACCAGGAGTTTCTGAGTAGCCTTTTAGAACAAATCAGTTTCCTGGCAGGTGAATAATTTCTACTATATAGTCATCATTTTCACGCATCATTTATCTAAGACCCATCTTCTCAGTACTCAGGTGCAACGTCACACCGTTCCGGGGGTGAGGTCATCAAGTGCAACTGGGTGTTAACAGATGTTTGATGTTAAGAGGGACACCCCCTCTTCTGGCTGGTGTCCACCGATTGTTCTAGACACCATGAACTTTTGTTTCATGCAGGTAGAAAACAGCCATCAAGAGCTAAAATTTGAGCCCTTACAAGAATCTTTTTACTACCCAGCACAATGTGGTAATAATATTCCCATTTTTCAGGCCCTTTTCCTTCAAGTGCATAAGATTTCCTCTCTATTCTAGAGAAGCCTTGCTACTGCCTCTCTTCATTTTATTACTATGGGGAATTCCCCAGCAGCTTATTCCAAGTTCACTGTGCAGCCCTCTGATTCCTGAAAGGCATATTTTGGCCTAACTTGATATATATATATACTATATATCATCACTTACAGTAAAGTTTGTCCCATAATAGTAATATACTAGTACTAATAATAATAATTGCTAACAATGAGTGTGCACTCACCATGGGTACTATAAATGTATATTAACTTAATTAACTCGAAGTTATTTGTTGTTACTTAAATTCTCTTATAATCTATTGATCAAACAATAGAGTTGCTTTGTTCCTAAAAGCTACAAAATCTATAGTAATGT
>NW_016822740.1:160588-163045 GCF_001698545.2 Rhinopithecus bieti | reverse complement strand
ATATTTCTGTAGCTTGGTTGGGTTGTCAGTGACCCAGTTGTATATCCTACTTTCTTGTCTACACCAGCTACTTCTCTACCCACAACTGCCATTATTGTGAACCCTCTTTCTCTTTCCTCTTCTCCAGCCTCCCTGTCCTTGCTTCCTTCTTACAGGACCTGCCCTAATATTTTTCAATTTTGTCGCTTTTCTGAGCCCCAGTTGCACTTTAAAGAAATTCCAAGGTAAAAACAAATTGTTCTGGACAGTTAACTGTAACCACTTGCATGAAAAATCACCTGAGGGTGCTGTTAAAATTCAAATCCCTGGAAGACTGCAGACTTGACTTGCTGAATCTAAATCTGGTGGGGGTTGGAGGTAAATTTTTTGACAATAAATTTGGGACGCACTGACTTGAGTAAAACAAGAAAAAATGTAACCTCTAAGCCATATGACTCTAAGCTAAATGACATCGTGAATATATGGAAGTATAAAATAAAAACTGATATGAAAGTTAGTGGAAATATGCAAGAAAAAGCAAGGTTAATGGTAGCATTAGTAATTGCTAGTAATAACTTTCCCTAAAGTTCCTATCACAATCTAGCACTAATTATTTTCTACTTGAATATCTGGAATGTCAATCTATTAATTTATTAATGTCCATTCTAGATACTATGCTAAGTGAATTTTAAAATTATTTTTCCTTTTTAATTGAAAGCATACCCAGACACATATTAAATAATCACAAAAAATAAACATCTATAATCATTCTGTTGTGTTTTCCTTGTCTCACTTTTCATTCTACTGAATTTTACTAATTATAAATTTAAATCTTTCAATCTTGAACTTTTTTGTTATTTCTAGACTTCAATTTTAAGAAATTATTTTTCCTCCACATATTTATAAAATATATACTTTCTCCTATATAGTATATTTGTTTCATAGTAATATTTAACTCTAATACATCCCACATTTATTTTGCTATATTATATGAAACTGATTTTTGTTTTCAGACCATAATGCAATTCTGATAACTCATTGCCTGGAGTTAAATCTGGTACCATTTCTGAGCACTACAATTGATTTCAAAGAGCTGTATCACTGCCTGCAGGACAAACATGATGTTTTCTTTTTATAATTGTTTTAAAATATATTTTGCTCTTTGTTTAGACCAACAACATAATGTCCAGATCTATCATCATTACACTTCTTTTGGATAGTTGTTGACAATATTCACCTACTTAAATTTCTAAATAAATATTGAATTTTTTGTTGACTTCTACATCTTATTGGACTTTTGTTAGCATTAGCATTACATCTAAAATGTAACTTGGGAATGGATTTGTTTAATTGTTTGTTTATTGCTAGTATAAATAGGATCTCTTCCATTTTCTAATTAGTAAGTGTAGAAACCATGGATGATAATTATTTCTAAATATCATAGACCATAACTAACTACAGAGTTTTCTTCTTAAGGCTGGCAAAACTATGATGAAAATCAGTGTCTCTTAAAGAATAAGATTAAAAAATTTTAAATCACATTAACTATAGCTAAACTATAAGTACATTAAATTGCTACAAATCATGTAGTTTTAAAAACAACCCTCAAATTTGCTAGATTTACAAACTTACCCCACTAAGGAAAACTGGCTTTCTTCTGAATTGCCTTCATCAATTATTTATTGCTGCAGGGTCGCAATAGGCTGAGGTAGACGCTCTTACGATTTCATATTAGGCAGATAGTGTTTCATTTTAAAATGTCAAGCCTTGTGCCTGTAATCACAGCTACTCAGGAGAGGGGAAGATAGCTTGAGCCCAGGAGTTTAAGACTAGGCTGGGTAACATAGCAAGACCCCATTTCAAAAATATATATATAAGCAAGCTTCTAATAATTTTAGAATCTATGCTCTTGGCCGGGCGCGGTGGCTCAAGCCTGTAATCCCAGCACTTTGGGAGGCTGAGACGGGCGGATCACGAGGTCAAGAGATCGAGACCATCCTGGCTAATACGGTGAAACCCTGTCTCTACTTAAAAATACAAAAAACTAGCCGGGCGACGAGGCGGGCGCCTGTAGTCCCAGCTACTCGGGAGGCTGAGGCAGGAGAATGGCATCAACCCGGGAGGCGGAGCTTGCAGTGAGCTGAGATCCTGCCACTGCACTCCAGCCTGGGTGGCAGAGCAAGACCCCGTCTCAAAAAAAAAAAAAAAAGAATCTATGCTCTTAAGACCCACATTCTCTCTTGGTTTTATTTTGCATATTCTCTTTTGAGTTTCTTAAGGGTCTTTTTGTCTGGACCTAAAGTTCTATCCAAGTATATTGAAAAAAATGGGTAGCCCCTCCTTTGAGAATTACCACATAGACTCCATTTGATCTATAGGATAGCGAGTCTTATTTTTACATGATTATATTTTGTTTAAAATAACTCAAACTGGCCGGGCGCGGTGGCTCAAGCCTGTAATCCCAGCACTTTGGGAGGC
>NW_016822740.1:155927-159615 GCF_001698545.2 Rhinopithecus bieti | reverse complement strand
GATTACAGGCTTGAGCCACCGCGCCCGGCCTCTTTTATCAGTTTTTTAAAACATCTCATTGCTTTGTTATGTCCTATTGCATTAGTAAAACTTCAAAAACATTATCATATGAAAATAATGCTAGCCAGGTGCAGTGGCTCATGCCTGTAATCCCAGCACTTTGGGAGGCCAAGGTGGGAGGATGGCTTGAGCCCAGAAGTTTGAGACTAGCCTGGACATCATAGGGACACCCTGTCTCTATTTTAAAATAAAATAAAAAGTTAGCTAGGCACACCAGCCTGGGTGACAAAGCTAGACCCTGTCTCAAAAAATTAGCTAGGCATGGTTACACATGCCTGTAGTTCCAGCTACCCAGGAGGATGAGGTGAGAGGATTGCTTGAGCTCGGGAGATTGAGGCTACAGTGAACGGTGATTGTTTCACTGCACTCCAGCCTGAGCAACACAGTGAGACTCTGTCTCCAAACAAACAAACAAACAAACAAACAAACAAACTGAAAAGAATGCTAGTAGGCACATTTCTATATACCAACAACATCCAAGCTGAGTGCCAAATCAAGAACGCAATCCCATTCACAATAGCCACAAAAAAATAAAATAAAATGCCTAGAAATACAGCTGGCCAGGAGGGTGAAAGATCTCAACAACAACAATTACAAAACACTGCTGAAAGAAATCAGTGATGACACAAACAAATGGAAAAACATTCTACACTCATAGATAAAAATAATCAATATTGTTAAAATGGCCATGCTGCCCAAAACAATTTAAAGATTCAGTGCTATTATTAAAAAGTCAAAACATAACAGGTGCTGGCAAGGTTGTGAAGAAAAGGGAACACTTATATACTACTGGTGAGAATGTAAATTAGTTCAGCCACTGTGGAAAGCAGTTTGATGATTTCTCAGAAAACTTAGAGCTACCATTGGACCCAGCATCCCATTATTGGGTATATACCCAAAGGAATATATATATTTTTTTACCATAAAGACACATGCATGCATATGTTCATTGAAGCACTATTCACAATAGCAGACGTGGAATCAACCTAGATGCACATCAGTGGTAGACTAGATAAAGAAAATGTGGTCTATATACACCATGGAATACTATGCAGTCATCAAAAAGAATGATATCAGCAACATGGATGGAGCTAGAGACCATTATTGTAAATGAACTAATGACGGGAAAGAAAACCAAATACCACATGTTCTCACTTATAAGTGGAAGCTAAACATTGGGGACATAATACAGGTGTACTTGAGGGTGGAGGGTAGAGGGTGAGAGGAGGGTGACGATGGAAAAACTACCAACCAGATACCATGCTTATAACCTGGGTGATGAAATAATCTGTACACCAAACCCCTGTGACATGTAATTTATCTATGTAACAAACCGGCACATGTACCCCTGAAAAGAAAGTAAAAATGTGGAAAAAAAATAATGCTTGTAGGCATAGTTCTATTGAATTTAAATGAGATGATACTGTGAGTCCCATTGTATATTCTTGTTCAACATATGTTTGCTTTTAAATATTTGGAATTAAATATTCTCAGTATTTCCTAATAAAGTAAGCCTGCAATAATTTATTTAGTTCCTGAAAATTGCCAAATAAAAATATAGTCTGATTTTATAATCATTATACATTTTATAAATTCATTATAATCTTTATAACACAAAAGTAGGTAAATAAAAAGCATTTTAGGTATGATGTTGACAATTACATGCTACGATCCAATAAGAAGCCGTTTTATCTTAATAACGTTGTCATAATTTTGTACAGTACTGGTGATTAGCAAAATAGCTATATTTAATAATAAAATTTTGGTTTAATATGAATGTAAGGGACCACAAAGAGATCCTACTTCACTCCCACTAGGATGGCTATAATCAAAGCAACAGACACTAACAAGTGTTGACAAGCCTGTAGAGAAACTGGAACCCTCATACATTGCTGGCGGGAATGTAAAATGGCACAGCCACTTTGAAAACAAGTTTGCTATTTCTTCAAATATTTAAATGTAAGATTGTCTTATGGCCTAGCAGCATCACTCCTAGGTATATACCCAAGAAAAAAGAAAACGTATATCCACACAAAAACTTAGCAGCAGTATTCACAATAGCCAAAAAGTGGAAACAACCCAAATGTTCATCACCTGATGAATGGATAAAGAAAATCAGTGTATGGGATATAATCACACAATGGGGTATTATTGATACATGCTGTAACATGAATAAACCTTGAAAACATTAAAGTAAGCAAAAGAAACCAGACATAAAAGTCAACATATTGTATGACTCCATTTATACCAAATGTCCATAGAGACAGAAAGTAGAAGTAGATTCGTGGTTGCTAAGGGCTAAAATGGGGAGTGGCTGCCAATTGGTACAGGGTTCCTTTTTGGGGTGATCCTAAAATTGTCCTAAAATTGACTGTGGTTCTGATTGTACAATTCTGTGCATATAGAGAAAACCATGGAATTGTACATATTCATGGTATGTGAATTGTATCTCAATAAAGCTATTAAAATATGCATACTATGTATATAAAAAACAATTTTATAGACAGTAGCATTTGGTGAATGTTTAACAGTTGGCTCTCTAAATGTAGTTCTGTCATGCATACAGTTGATCTTTTTTGTTTACCTTAGCTAATAAAACAATGGAGTTGCATGTCAGAACTTTACTCACTCATCAATGATGTAAATGATGTCTTTGCTGAATCACATTTTAATGGGAGAATATTTTCTTGATGTTTGTGCTATTCCCAATATGGCAGCTATAGACATGACACACTTTTAATTTAACCTGCATTATTAACATTTTCCCTATCATGTTTTAAGTGCAGTCAACAGAACAATAAATCATAGCCTGATTTGTAGCATTTGCCAATGTATGGGGTAAATACTCCCCACCCATGGTCTTTTTCAAGCTACCAACATAATGTCATTAAACATATAGTTGAGAAGAGATGTGCAGTAGTACACTATTGTGTAGTATTTCCACCATACAGATACCATAGTTGTAAACAATCTCAAAAGGTGAATGAATGAATAAATGGTAAAATGTAGCAAAATAATTAGGAATTTTTGAGTATCTATTGGTTTTGTTTTAAATATTGTTTATTTGTATTTCTATAATTTAATTTTCAATGACTGTGCTTAACAACCTGCTCACAGAATTTCTGAAAATGTGGTAACTGACCTTTGCAAGCTGGTATGGAATAATACCACTGAAATAATACCTGAATGAGGAGGCTCTGTACTTGCAATGTGAAGCCTAGTTTACACGATAAATTTGGCCCATGGAGACATGTAGACATGTAGCCTTTAATTAATGAAGCTTTAAAAAAGGGAAACAAGGTAAAATGAAAGTTCAGACGATATTAAGCAGGTTATTCATTAATTTGAGGTTATGTATTGAGTTCTTAATATATTCAAGATGCTGTAATGGGTCCTAGTAATATGAAGGTAAATAAAGATATAATTTCTGCCTTTGGGGAAAGCATAGTCAAGTTGCTGGGCTAGATATGTGAGCAAAGCAGATATTGAAAGGACTATATTATGATAAAACAGAGATATGTTCTGAAGTCTATGGAGAAAGGAGAAGAGAAGGAGGAAGAAAAATTAAATGACAATTTTTTTTTTTTTTTTTTTTTTTTTTTTTTTTTTTTTTTTTTTTTTTTTTTTT
>NW_016822740.1:151657-154889 GCF_001698545.2 Rhinopithecus bieti | reverse complement strand
AATAATTATATTACATATATATTATATATTTTCTGCCTTACCAGGCTTCCTACTTAATGTCTGCTTTAAGAGGTTCCCTATTATCACATTGATAAAAAGCAGAGTGTTCTGTAGTTACTGCTACCACCTATGCTTTATCACTTTAAGAAATTATGTGGAAATAATCTGATCTTTGCAGTGCTTATTCCTTATGGGATCCCAGAATATAGTAGCATTCTCAATCCTTGATTCTGTCTGATCCAATCTCAAGTTTGAAAATACAGTAAGATTGATCTCTTTAGAATAGAGATGCGATTGCGTCAGTCTCCTATTTGAAACCTTTCCTCAACTTTCCATTGCCCTGAAATGGAAGTCTCAAATTTTCCACATGCCATGCGTAGAACAGCGCTGCTCCTGCTCTTGCGTCATCAGGGCTCTATTCTTCCCCTAATCTTCCCTCTACTTGCCCCTCGTCTACACTTTAGCTTCAGCCCCTTCAAAATTATTTTATTTTCCCCGAAGTCCCCAGGCTTTTTCTCACTCATGCTCTTTCCTCTCTGTCGAGTGTGTTTTTCTATTCTTCTCTCCACCCTCTTCTATTCATTCCTTGAATTTCACTGTCTGACCCACAGCAAGCCCATCTCAAGACTAGTTATAGTTCTCCTAGGTGTCCCCGTAGCACTGTAGATGCACTCAGTACTGGAGCCCCAGGCAGCATGGGGTAGTGAAAGAACAGGTGAACCAAGATGGCTGAGAAAACAGATAGCTTCTTACATGGGTACAGGAGCCATTTTTTAGGTGTGGCAGCACAAAGCCCGCAGGTAAAAGAAATGAATAATTATAAAATTATGAAAAAAATGTGAATAAAAATGAATTTCACAGTTGATGTGGGAAAGAAAGGAGGGTGATGGGAGACAGTAATTCAGGTCCCAATGAGGAGGTCAATTGGCCTCTCTGCTAAGGATTGTCAGATTCCTTATTCGTTATTTATGAGGTTTCAGATTTACTAAAATTGTAATGGAAAATTAGGCAATACCTGGAGAGTTCTATTTATGAGTTCCAGGCATTAAGTCCCACCTAAAAACTTAAACTTGGTCTTCTGAAAGACAGATGGTGTAAATTATGGATACATACATTTTTAAACTGTAACACATCTTGATTCCGTTAGCATATAATGTTAATCAGCATACTAGGTAGTTTTTAAAGACTTCTTGTTGAATTCGTGACTACCTTGGCACTGTAACAGATAGTCCTGGTGCGAAAGAAAAAAAAAAAAAAACAGCGCTCTTATAAAAATGTAAAGACAAAGAATATTTGATTTGAAGTTGTTTTGTAATGTTGGTTGACACTTGCCGTAGAAATATGCGATTGATTTCCAATCAATGGAATTGGCATTTATTCATTTTGTAATGTAAATATTCTCTAAAGGAGAGGGAATTTTATACTAAAATATTTCTGTACAAAGATTAATAATAAAGAAACCTCCTTGGAGCCTCAGTTTGCCTCTTAAAAGTTTGTAGGTATTTTCTGGACTTGCGTTATCTGGTCATCAGTGATGACTATTACATAAAAAATCCGGCCGGGCGTGGTGGCTCACGCCTGTAATCCTAGCTCTTTGGGAGGCCAAGGTGGGCAGATTACAAGGTCAGTAGTTTGAAACCAGCCTGGCCAACAAGGCGAAACCCCGTCTCTACTAAAAATACAAAAATAAATTAGTCGGGCATGGTGGCGTGCGCCTGTAATCCCAGCTACTCCAGAGGCTGAGCAGGAGAATTGCTTAAACCCGGGAGGGAGAGGTTGCAGTGAGCTAAGATCGCACCACTGCATTCCAACCTGGGTGACAGAGGAAGACTCCGTCTCTGGGGGGACCGGAGCAGGGGAATCCAAGTCTGTGAGGAATGTCTTAGAGAACATGCAGACAAAAGCTAAAATAGAGAAGGCTATGTCATGCCATATTAGAAATATTAGAAGAGCAATAATTTTCATGAAGTATTCTTAAACAATGAACATAATTAAGAGAATATGATTAATTTTATCCTATAAAAATGTTGTCATTGTATAACTTGTAGAATTAAGTTGCAGATACTCATGCCCTAGCTTAGAAAGAGTACATGTAAGTGCATTCTGCTTTTCTCTGTGTTTGTACTGTAGAGTCTCTCATAAGCAAAATTTCAAGAAATATATACTATCAACTCATAGCTTAGCTCTGAGGCTTCCAGTACTCTTTTAAGAAACCTCCTTCCTTGGTCCTTAGGATCACAGAGTTCTCAGGGCCCTCTGGTAATATTCTTAAGTATCTATGGCTACCACAAATTGAGAGTTTGCTTACTTCAAATGCCAGCAAAGGTGTTGCTTTTTCATTTTCAGCCCCTCACGTGGTGCCAATCCCTGAGAGTTCCTTTGCCCCAATCCAGACTTATAAGACCCCATCTTATCCCTCAATTTCTGGTTCCATTTAGTGGTAGCAAGATCTTAAAACTACTATCTACTGGAATATTTCAGTTCTCTAATGCTGACTGAAGCTTGAGTAAGCCAGGTGCTTGTAAAGTGGCATAAAATATCCAGAAATAAACTTTACTTTCTATGGGCATTAAATTTACTTCCACCTTTTAGACAGAGACTTCAATTTACCTTATTAAAGAATTGACCAATCTGTATTCACCATTAAAACATTCTAAGTAGCATATTGAAATAAACTAATCTTCATAGTAGTATAATCGATTTTACCTGTAATGAAAATCCCAAACATTTATTATCATGATTTTATTTTTTTGTTGTTTTCTACTTGAGTATGTGTTAGCTTCTTTAATTCAAATGTTTTCTTTATGAATTAAAAATATTTTAATAGCATTCTCTTAGCATCTCGGATTTATGGTTCCTTTTCCTTTGCAGCCAAAGATTTTCTATTTCCCACATTCAAGACTGAGAAACACCTTATATCTGCCCTATAAAATCTTATAATTAGCAACATTATGTACCCTTTGATATCATGCTTCAAGAAAGGCATATCACCTCTGTGGTATCCTTCGCAATCATTCATGACCTCAAGCTAATCATGAGAAAACCTCAGGCCAACCAAATTGGAAAAATGTTCTATACAATAGCTGACTAGTCCTCTTGGAAATTTTATAAGTAACTCACATTCCATTAAACAAGCCATGTTGTCGAAAACACACATTCTATCAATTTGACAAAGATTGAAATCCCCGGAAAAATTTTTCTTTTAGAAAGATATTTTATTAAATCAATGAAA
>NW_016822740.1:139259-147778 GCF_001698545.2 Rhinopithecus bieti | reverse complement strand
AAAAAAAAAAAAAAAACAAAAGAAAAAGAAAAGAAATAGATACTAGTTTCTTTAAAAAACAACAACAACAACAACTAAATGGTTTTAAGTCAAAGATTGTGTTTCTTATGGGAAGGTTGCTCCTTTAGTGTAAGAACTGTCTGGTGAATTCCCCACTGCAGTATTTTTTGACATGTTGTTTCTGCCTTGGATAACTTTGATATGTACGATATTCTCCCATGATGAATAGTAATGCATTTTTAAGTAAGATAGGCTGTGGTTGAGTGCAATGTCTGTTGTGCTAACTCTGCCTCTACAGCACCCCATCACCTTTTGCATAGGATTAAATGCATTTAAATTTATATTGAATTGTTTGAAATAAGAGATAACTGTAAAATGTGAGTCATTCCTGTTAGTAAAATTGTTTATGTATATTACAAGAGAAAATATATTTTCTACATTATGCTAAGTTAAAACTTTCTACTCTTTGGAACAAGCACTCTTGATGTTCTCTTACTCAGCAAATTTACAATGATTTTAATTTCAAAGCCCGTATTTAATCCTAGACTCTTTGAGGTTTGAAAAGAAAGAGAACATTGAAGGCTGTTCCTCCTACTTTATTGGGTAATAGATTCCCTTTGAATAATATTACTGAATGCTATTAAAATAGACACCTCTGTTGTCAAGGTGACTATGATATTAAAATAGTCTACTTTTTAGGGATGTGAGTCAAGGGGAAAGGTATGCAGCAGCAGCTAGCAATATGATTGTATCTTTCTATAGGATATAGCCAATCAAGGAAGGGATTTTAGCAGAAATATCATACATATACAAGTACAGAAATAGCTTCTCATAGTTAAAAGCAACTTAAGTGTTGTGTAATTGAACTTCTTATCCTGCCATAACATCTTCTGAAGTGATCTATCAGCTTATACTGGATCACATTCCCTCTCAAGGAAGTCCATTTTATCTTTGGAACAAATCTGTTAGAAAGCATTTCAGTTTCCTTGTCTGTCTATCCATTGGCCCTAGTTCTGTACTTTTAATCACTCTTCCCCGACAGCCCTTCAAATGTTTGATGACAGTCACCATGAGTCTCCGAACCTTTACTTCACCAGATTCAGCCTCTTTAGCTTCTTTTACTCATTCTTCATTTTATTAGTGAAATACTTTCACCCTTCTGGTCACTCTCTTGAATGTGCTTTAATTAAAGAGTTTGAATTATTCCTCAAAATGGAGTTAGGAGAGAGAAGATATAGAGCACATAAAATGGGTTGACTTGGACAACACAGTTTTGGGAGGGCAAGGGAAGGGTGACAGTTAAGTAGGAATCAAAGGAGAAGGGAAGAAAAATGAATTGTATCTAAGGATAAAGCTACTAAAGCTCTGTTTTTGCAGAGAGGCACACAGGCAAGAAGGGGTCAAAAAACCTCCAGGCTATTTTTAGCATACGTAGCTTAAGGATAAGTTGCCGAAAGCTATGAAACCTTCCATTTCTAGAAAAATAAATGAAGAATCAAGAAAATTACTTGAAATTTTTTCCAGTAATATTTGATTTCTTAAACGTGAAAAAAATGTGGTCAATGTTAGAGTATTCTTCAATACTTAAGTCTTTTAGTATGTTTTTCAAATATGCATTTATACAAACAGCAATGTATTCTTAAGAAATAAAAGCATTAACAAGCCAAAAAAAAAAAGTCCTTCCAAGACATGTACTCCAAAAGTCCCTCTTCAAGTGAATGTATGCCTTCCTTTTAAGGGAGCTGCAGCAAACGAGTCATCAGTTCACAAAGACACCAATGGATGCAATTTCCTGCTCTTGAGGGACTCATGATTATGTGGAATGATCTATCCCACTAATCTTGGGGGGAAAAAAAGGACTTTGGTTCACATATGACATGACCTGAACTTCATCAGCCCTGCCAGGTTGAGGAGAACGGCACACAGCATATATGAAATGATAGGTTTGGATCTTTGATCATGGAGTCTCTAAAAAGTCAAATGTCTTGTCATGCTAGCAATGGTGTAATTATCAGGTGGGTTGCTGTATTACTCAGAATACTAAGGCTTAGATAAGGAACTGGGAGCTTTCACTATTAATTGTATTTTTCTGCCATTTACTCATAAATTCCTTAACTTATAAGCCTTCACAGTCTTCCCTTTTAAAACCTCCCTAGAGAGACATATTCAAACATTTGTTGAATACTGATCTTGTACACCACAAGCTGTCATTGCTTCTGACAGGTAAACCTTCCAGGACATTCCTTTGCCAAAGTCATCTAAGCAATTTTTCCTTCACTGTTACCTTTTGTTCAGTATCATTGACATAATAAAATGATTTCAGAGCCCTCCAATGGGTGGTATGGATTCTTTGAAACATTGCTTCCTTGTATCAAATGTGTCTTCCTTAATGCCAAGGGGATACTATAATAAATAATTCAGCTACATTTGAGCTAGGCTATGTTCTGGGTCAGCCTTTTATCTGCATAAAAGAATCATAAGTCCATGAAAGCCTGCTGAAAATCTACCAAGAAATTTGACCATAGAAAAATCTTGCTCGAGAATATCCAAAGTTGCCAATTCCTGCAGCCAGAAAAGGTACTAGGTTCATCAGAATCTCATCGGACATGCAATATAGATATATTTCACTTATTGTAAAGAGCACTAGAATATGCAGTGAGAGAAAGACAGAGAATGAAAAGGCAAGGCCCATGGGCCATATTGGTTTATGACTGCCCTGCTCCTTACTCTTCACTCCTGCCAGAAACTTCTATTCAATCCTCTTTGCCAGACCCTGGCCTGGCAAGCTTGAGCATTAGATCCTGGCTTCAAAAATAATCAAAGTAAAGCGCTGACAAATTAGACATTGCATTATTTCTGGTTCTTGTTATTGCCCATACTTGATTGAATTCCACGTCTGAGTCTCTGAATCTTTTACCCAGATACACTTGCTACTGCCTGTCCAACACGCACTGAACATTGACCTTCGGTTTTCCTCCAAAGCTCTGATCTGTCCTATTCTCTCCATTTTTTACTTTTGCATTTCTCTGACACAAACAATACTCCAGGTAGATACCTAGCAGTATTGTGCTCTGACCTCAGGCCTAGACACTCTTGTACCCATCAGGCTGTCTCAGATTCCTTCTTCACTCTCTGTGCCTTCTGTGTATACTCTCATTTTTAATGACCTCACAGTGCAGACATGTTTATTATCTTAATGGTTAAGGGCATGGACTTAGGAGTAAGGCTGGCTGTGTTCAAAACCCAAGTCTGTTCTTACTAGCTGTGCTATCTGGGGCAAATCTTTAATCAATTTGAGCCTCAAATTTCTCTTCTATAAATGGGAATAATAATAAGACTTCTCACATAGAGCAGCTGTGAGGATCCAATGAACTCATATGTGTAAATACTTATCACAGTGTCTGGCACGTACTTAGCACCCAAAAAATGTTAACAAGCTATTACAAGATTTCTTTGCTCTAACTATGTGATACTCTGGGTAATGAAGGATGCAGCAATTCCGTGTTCCATTAAAAATTCCCTGAATTCTAGTTCATCTTTCATCAAAATCGTCAGCTTTAGCTCCAGCAATTTTGTTCCGTCAATTCTGAATTTGACTGTATAATAGATTTACTTTGGTTTGAGTGTACTGTCCTAAAGGATAATTTTGTTTATGTATTCATGCATTTAGTGATGACTAAGAACCTACTATGTGCCTGGCATTTGTGCTAACCAAAGTTACAGGCATGAAAATAAAATTAAATGAACAGGAAATAAGGACCAATATAATTTGGAATGCCATCCACTGCTTTTTAAATGACAGTGATATGAAACATTCCTAATATACGACTGTGCTTCCTAGTGAGTGTTTCACTTTGAAACTGTCACTTTGGGGATGTTCATTAGCAATCCTGCTCTGAAGGGTTATATTTATTTATATGGATTACAATAATATGGCAATTCATTAATCAACAATTAGTTTGGGAACTGGCAAAGTATCTATCTGAGAGACTCAGCACTAGTTAATAATAATAAACATCTAGGTTTTCTTTATTTCCCATCTAACCCATTTTACTGCTTGTGTGCACTCTCTTTATCCCTTCAAAGAATGTAATCAATGGAAATTAGACCTGCTCAATGAACTCCCTAGACCTAAAAATATCTTTAGTAATGTAATTAAGTGCACATCATTTAGGATGCATTGTTTTAAAGCCAGATGAATTTAAACCCAGTGGACTCCTGTAACCCTTCTTGTAATGAATCATCCTTGTAATATGTGCCCCATCCTTGTTAGTATTTGCCTAGTGAATTTATTTACTGAGAGATACAGTAAGGTCATACAACGGTGCAAACTTCTTTTGGGACTGGCCATTTGACATCTTTGACCATAGATTTCAGAATATGTTAAAGCCAAACCTTGTTCAGAAATCAAAATCTCCTACCTCCCTGTATGGCAGCATTTCCCTAGAAAGACAATGACCCATTAAAAGCTGAGCTGATGTCAATGAAATGGATACTTTTACTGAGTCCTAGCTTATGCAGTGCCAAAATATTAAGGAATTTTAGTAATGTTGCTGCAGCATCTCCAAATAGAAGCCAACGAGTTTAACAAGTTCTCTCCTTGGATAAGATTTGACATTTTGTAGTCAAAATTTTCTTTTGTCCTGTAACTGTTTTTTTTTTTGTTGTCGTTGATGGGTGGGGCCTCTCTGCTCCTCATTTATGTAAGATATCTAAAAATAGCAGACTCCAATGTCATATTTTTTTCTTGGTAACTAATGCCAAAACAAATAACCAAACATATTTGGAGACTATTATGAATGCCATTAGCACAAATTGTCCAATACTAATGATTTTGTACCTCTGCACTTCTTTTTTTATTATTTATGTTTATTTTTACTGGCAAGGTCTCACTCTGTTGCCCAGGCTAGAGTGCAGTGGTGTAATCATGACTCACTGCAACCTTGAATTCCTGGGTTCAAGCAATCCTCTGGCTTCAGCCTCCCTTGTAGCTAGGACTGCAGGTGCACGCCACTACACCTGGCTATTTAAAAAAAAAAAAAAAAATGTAGAGACAGGGTCTCCCTATGTTTCCCAGGCTGGTCTTGAACTCCTGTGCTTAAGCGATCCTCCTGTCTCAGTCTCCCAAAGTGGTGGGATTACAGGCGTGAGCCACTGTGCCCAACTCCCTCTGTGCTTCTTGATATGGATATTCCAACAAGGCTATTGATTGCCACCAAAGTTGCAGACATGACTATTAACCACTTTAGCTGACTATTTCCTTAGACTTAGAATATATTATTTAAATGAGATTAATCCCAAGTTATTTTTTTTTGCCTCAACTGTGAAATGTTTTGAAGGCCTTTTTTTTTTTTTTTTGAGACGGAGTCTCGCTCTATAGCACAGGCTGCAGTGTAGTGGCATGATCTCGGCTCACTGCAAGCTCCGCCTCCCGGGTTCAAGCAATTCTGTTGAAGGCCTTTTGATCCTAGTTTTTGCTAATCAGTTATAATATGGAGGTATGTTATGTAACATTGTTTGGCCTCTTAGCCATTTTGGTCACACAGTTTTCTTCTCTGTGAATGAGAATAACCAAGTAACATCTTTGTTTGAAAAGAAAAGGACCACTGTCTGCTGATGATTAACTTTTTTCTCAATTAATAAGTGACAAGAGGGTGATCCTGGACAAAACCAATGTGGAGGGCCAAGAATAATAAACTCTTTAGTCTTTAATCATTCCTGTTGATCATTCATGTGGGCCAAAGCTCTTAAACATTTAATTATACATGTTATAGTCACTGCAAGTCCTTTTTTGCTTTATTGAGTTTTACACTTGTTTCCTTAACTAAATGTTCAATTCTTGATACAGATCTTTAACTTGTATTTATCTCTTATATGCTTCAAAGTACCAAACCCACTTAGTAAATGTGATGAATGGGCTGATTAAATGTATTCTGAGTGATCTAAACTTTGTCTATAGCAGGATTTCTCAATCTTGTCACTACTGACATTTTGGGCTTGGTAATTCTTTGTTGCTGTAGGGGCTGTCTTGTGCATTGTAGATCATTTAGCAGTATTCCTAGCTTCTGCCCACTACATGTCAATACAACCTTCCTCAGTTATGAAAACCAAGAATGTCTCCAGACATTGCCAGATGTCCCCAGGGGTCAAAACTGCTCCTGGTGACAACCACTGCTCTACAGTATAGATATCAAAAACTCAATCTCTTCCTGGAAATGATGTCAACACTTAAGCTGCTCAATGTAGGGAAATTCAAAATAGAAGGACAAGTATTTTAATCTTGAAAACCTTCCAAGATTATACCAAATGTGGCTGGAAGGTCAACAGAATGGCTGTTCTTACACCATACGAATTGACAAAATTTAGGTTCCTTGTATTTCCATGCTTAGAGAGTCAGCTAAAAGCCCCTAGACCAATGCTTCACAAACTTTACAGTATGCACAAATCACCTGGGAACTTTGTTAAAAAGCAGTTCATTAGCCTGGGGTAGGACTCAAGATTAGAATTTCAATCAAGTTCCTTAGTCTGTGGACCGCAGCTGGCATACCAAAGCCCTTGCCTAGACAATAGATCTTTCTAATTAGCTTGGTAGCCTCTAATAGGTAAAGAGAAACTAGTTCTGTTGAGCTCACTGTTTCCATGAGAAAGGAATGAAAGCTAAGTGGAGCCAGTCAGTGCGACTGTTTTAATTAATTGCCTCATTCTTTTACATGGTCAACACCTTTGAACCTATTTGAACAGTGGTTCATTGGACTCACACTCTACTCTGAATGAGGTTACTTGCTTCACCTGTTCAATGAATTGTGCTATATAACATATTTGCTACTCAGATGTCTAAGAGGGCATTTTCTTCAAGTATTCAAATAATTAACCTCTTAAATGAAGAGGGCCCTCACTGTTGGACCCATTTCCTATGTACCTCATTTTTTTAAAAGGAAATACACTTAGGAATGTCTCAACAACATATATATGGATATACATATATGCTTTAGCCTATGCAAATAGCCTATGCAAATAATCTAGCCTATGCAAATAACATAAGGAGGAACATGATTGTATGGTGAACAGTAAATACTGCTGATTTTCTGTTTTGAACACTTATTTGTATTCAGCAAACTGTCAATTAAGTGTGGCAAGAAAGGATGGAGATTGTATGGAATTGAACTGCCAGATATTATTGGTCAAAGGTATGCCTTAAAAATGAAAGAGAGAGAGAGAGAGAAAGAAAGAAAGAAAGAGGAAGGGAGAAAGAAAGAAAGAAAGAAAGAGAGAGAGAGAGAGAGAGAGAGAGGGAGGGAGGGAGGGAGAAAGAGGAAGGGAGAAGAAAGAAGGGAAGGAAGGAAGGAAGAAAGAGAGAGAGAGAGAAAGAGGAAGAAGAGAGAAGAAGGAAGGGAGGGAGGGAGGAAGGAAGGAAGGGAGGGACGGAGGGAGGGGAGGGAAGGAAGGACCACAGCAACACAGACTGGTTAAAACCGTCTCTACGAGTTCAAACGTTTAATTCATTTTAACAGGCATCTGTCTAGCATCTAACAGAGGCTGTGAAACACAAGTATGTTTACAGATGAAGCAACTAAAGTAGTGTGCGAATAGTCAAAAGTGCGCAATGTATTTGAATACTGCCAATTTCTATGTGGCCGCTGAGCTGCCAGTGGCAGCAGTCTACTCAAGTGAGGGTAGAAGGAATCCACTGGAATTCGTGTCTGTGTATTGGAAAATGATAAACAGGCAGTTTAGAAAAAGTAATTAAGTTTAAAACATTAGCAGGAAGCCCACAGAAATTATCTAGCACACAGCAAAATTCCACTTGTGTGATCAGAGATTCCAAACAAGATAGTATATTCCTAGCCACCACCTACCAACAACCACTCACTCCTCCTTCTCAGAACCACCTTCGTATTTTCATTATTTCTGGGTCTAAGCAACCTGTTGATTGACAATGCTTCATATCCCACTCCAAATCTCACTTCACTGCAGGCTGCTTAACAGAGATAATTCATATAATGCTGTTGTATGAAAAAGTGACAAATCATTCTAATTCAACAAAGATGTATTGAGTGCCAGCAATGGGCAAAGCACTGGGTTAGGCATCCTTACTAGTTGACTCACTGCTACCAGAAGGATGTCTACCACCATGCTGGAGCATTTAAACAGCATTTTTGGGAAAAGGGAGATAGCTGTGCATTTTAATGGCTGCAAATTCCTGCATTTTGTAGAGAAATGTCACAACTGGGTCATAAAATGCAAGGTGTAACTTTTAATAAGCAGTTCCTGTATGTTGAACTTTGACAACCAGGTCAGTAAAGTGAGAAATTAGACACGACGCATAAAAAAATGCCAACTAGTATCTCAGGTCATATAGTAGGAAAAAAAATGTGTTGATTTCCAATAAATTACCATGGTAACTTGTATTAGATTTTAGTGTTGAGAATTACATTTGCCATCTGTGGGAAATATAATATCTTTTTGTATCTAATTTTGGGGCACGTGTTCTATTTTTAGCATGTGTTCTATGAAAAATA
>NW_016822740.1:134812-137511 GCF_001698545.2 Rhinopithecus bieti | reverse complement strand
GCCTCCCAAAGTGCTGGGATTACAGGGTTGAGCCACTGCGCCCGGCCCGCTACTGAATATTTTTGAAAATGCTTGTAGAAAACCTATCATTACTCTCTGCTATAAAATCAAGTTATTTACACATTTTTCAAGTATACTGAAATCTATTTGCTTGAGTATATACTGTTGCTCACACTATGTCTGTTTTACAAAACAACATTTTAGGGGACACCTTACTTCCACATTATTTTCTCAAGCCACTGATAATTTTCCTATATGCTGAAAATCAATACATATGGTGAGATGATAAGATAATGCCCTATTCTTTGTGAAGCGGAGCTATGTTATTGCTATTTTGGTAAAAGATAAGTCATTATTGAGGACAAGCCTTTTATGTATACCAGCACAGAGGCCACTAAAGTATGTGAGCCGCAGACTTCTTAAGTCTGTCATGGTTTAAGGAACCACTTACTGCGCCCTTTGGATGAGGCAAGTAATGGTAGGGTCTCCTATTGGTAACTCCCAAAACATGATCATTTTTTCATAGATTGTTAATGGGTGGGGAGTTTTTTTTAAAAGGTTAATAGAGTCTTGAAAGCATCTCTTTACAAAATGAGAAAGAAAGGCAAATTTACCACTATTTTCTTCAGCATGTTTATGAATTCAGAAGTGATCATAAACATTCAACATAGAGAAGAAATATATTTTTCTGTTTTTCCCACTGGGGGAAATGAACCAGCATATGGTCTTTGTTTTAATACTTTGTAACTCTGGAATCACCAAGATTTTGAATGAGACTTGTCTCAAGAGATAAACTATTACCAACAAATTTTGCCACACACATTTTCTTCTAATGCTTTCAATAAGTCAGAAATACATTAAACCCCTAAATAAAGAATATTAAAATAATAACATAAAATTATGAAGTTTATTAATGTATCCCATTTGTATATTGCAATACAATCAGTTTATATGTGTGTATAATACTGTTAAATGTATTTTCATCAATTAAATATCTATAAATCATCATACTATATTTGTTTAGAAGAGTTCAATATTTCTCTAGAAAACATGGCTTCTTCTATTGGTTATCTAGGCAGTCCAGATGTTCTGGGTTCGTTGGCCAATCCAAAGCATTCCCAATGGAAGACCAAATTGTTCTAACTATGACAATATACCCTCTTGAGGAAAATTGCTTTCAGGATAAACATTGCATCCCTTAACAAGGAGGAAAATGGCAATGCCACCTTCACTCTGACAATTTTCTCTCCAGAGATGTTTTGTAACATTCCATCTGTGCCTGTCTATTTGTATGACATGTTAAGAAGGAAATTCCTAGTAGAGGGAAAGCAATACTTTTCTAAGGTATTTTCTTTTAGGCATCAGTGAAGTTTGACACCTTGATATACAATAGCCCTGTCTTCCAAGCTGGTCACCTGAGGCCCTTTTTTTTCTTTATTATAACACTATCTTCCTTCTTTGTCTGTCTTCTCCCCATCATACTTAATCTTATGAGATCAGAGATAAAGGAAGCCCCATCTGAATACTTTGTACCTGTATGTGTGTGCAAACACACATAACGGTCTGTGTACATCTCACATTATAGTCTTGAGATAGAAATATTTCAAACACCGCCTTTATAATCTAAAGGGGAAAGGTTTTCTGCAATAAAGCTCTATCTGTGTTAGTAACTTCACAGTATACATTTTGAAAATATAGGGCAATTTTTCCCAAGGGAGAATCATTGTCCTATTGTAGTGACCTATCTTTGCGAAACCTGGTTTAATGGGTTCCATGAATCCTCAAACAAATATTTATTGAAAAGGTACATGCTATTTGCTTTAAAAATTAAAAAAAAGATCAACAACATATTCTAGCTGAGAAATCAAAGCATGAGTTTGCCTACCTTCACCTATCACATCGTACATTCATTTTCCCAGTGCTCCATACCAAACTACTTGCCAAAATCCTTTACAGCTACCTCTGCATTGTGTCACTCTGTGTCTGACCCCCATCTCTAAAATACTCGAAACACACACACATACAAATACCCCAAGTGAATTTCTCATCTGGCTTGTAATTGTGATACTTATAATGTAGCATTTCTTACACTTATATAAAAGAGGTCTAGCACAGTGACATTTAAGTTCTCAATAAATAGCTCTTATTATTTATTATTTATTAGTTGCTTACATGCCTGACTCTGAAACTAGACATGAGCACCTTTAATGCAAAAACTATTTCATCCATCATTTTATCACTAGAACTCAAAAGCACTATACCTGGTACAGAGAAGGCACTTATAAAACAAATAGAAAATGTATGTATTAGTGAGTGAGAAAAGTTGAATAGCAGTATCAAAGATGTGAAGCAGTACATGATTGATTTCCAAATGCCAAGTGAATACAAACTGTCTTAGTTCTGTAAGTCTATACAAGACTGTATTGCCATTAGATTTGTGAATGAAAAAACGAACAGAAAACCAAACACCGCATGTTCTCACTCATAAGTGGGAGCAGAACAATGAGAACACATGGGCACAGGGAGGGGAACATCACACACCAGGGCCTGTTGGGGGGTGGGGGGCTAGGGGAGGGATAGCATTAGGAGAAATACCTGATGTAGATGGCAGGTTGATGGATGCAACAAACCACCATGGCACGTGTATACCTATGTAACAAACCTGCACATTCTGCACACGTACCCCAGAACTTAAAAGT
>NW_016822740.1:120864-130296 GCF_001698545.2 Rhinopithecus bieti | reverse complement strand
TAGCATTAGGAGAAATACCTGATGTAGATGGCAGGTTGATGGATGCAACAAACCACCATGGCACGTGTATACCTATGTAACAAACCTGCACATTCTGCACACGTACCCCAGAACTTAAAGTATAATTAAAAAAAAGAAAATGTAAAAATAATTTTTAAATCTATACTATGAAGTTGATCATTTTTCTATATACTAAAAGTTTATTCCCAACTTAATGGACTGAATATTAATGCTATAATTATACCTTATCAGTTGCTTGAACCTTATGATACATTGACTAGAAAATGGCTCACAGATATATTCTTGGAATTTTAGAATAGAAACACATAAAACCTAACTTTTTATTCAAAATTGGGTTTGTTCTTAATCATCTAATCAGTCATTCATTTTCATTGAATATCTTTAATGTGTCAGATAGTTTGCAAGGTATTTGGGATAAGTAGTGAAAGATATAGACAAAATAGACCAAAAAAAAAAAAAAAAAAGAGAAGACAGCAAAAAACTTCTCCTGATGGAGTTTAAATCCCAGTGGAAGACAAATAATACACAATAATACATTTATTGATAAGCAAATGAAATATTATGTTATATAGTGATGAATACTGTAAAAAATAAAGACAAATGGATGCAAAATGCAGCCACAGGTTTGTGACTTTGAATGCGTGGTCAGTGTATCCAATTGAGAAGGTGCTGTATGAGCAAAGACTTGAAGAAGCAAAGAGAGAGGCATGTAGAAATCTAGGGGAGATACTCTCCAGTCAGAGGGAAGCCAGAGCAAAGGTCCTAAGATAAAGTCATTGCTTACAATGTAAAACAATAAGCAAAACTAACTCTGATATAATTCAATATGGTAAGTGAAAAAAAAAAAAAAGGACAGGACATACATGTTCTAAAGAGGAAAAAAATCACTTTTAGTTGGAAAAGTTATATTGGAAGTGCAGATCCCATCCTTTCCTTGCAGGATTGGTTGGGTTTTGGTAAATGAAGAATTTCTGATTTGGAACAAAAAACTCACATCAAATTTAGTTTACATTGGAAGGATGATTACAGCTAAAGGTTAGTTAGCTGCTCCAATTAAAGGAATGAAGAAACTTAAATGCCCACATAAGGGGTTTAGACTTTGTTCCATGGGCAATGTAAATCAACTAACAGATACTGCAGAATATTGCAGGGTGAAGACATGTTCTGGGAAGATGAAAT
The DNA here is from genome assembly GCF_001698545.2 of Rhinopithecus bieti. Lineage (NCBI taxonomy): Eukaryota > Metazoa > Chordata > Mammalia > Primates > Cercopithecidae > Rhinopithecus > Rhinopithecus bieti. The sequence goes on along the minus strand of NW_016822740.1, from coordinate 129,096 downwards.
TTAAGGCTTTGTGCAGATTAGTGTACAATAGCTGTAAATAACAGAATTTTAATACCAAGGTAATCAACCTGAAATACACTCTAATTACAATAACACTTGCAATTATTATCTTACAATTCGACCTTTTATTTTTTAACTTTTTATTTTGCATAAATAAAACTGCAGATATTGTAGAAAATTACAAGAACAGTATAATACATTTTAATATATCTTCTCCACCTAGATTCACCAATTAATAACATTTGCCACATTTACTTTATCTCTCTTCCTACATATAGGTAGGTAAAAAGAGCTGCACTACATATACACATACACCACGTATCTTTGGTAAACCACATGAGAGCACATTGCAGACATTGAAACTAAATTATTCAATGTGAATCTCCTAAAAACAAGAATTTTTTATGTAACAAGAATACATTTATCAAATTCAGGAAAATTCATAATTATAAAATGCCATTGCCTATGATATAGTCTATATTCAAATTTCAAAAATTGTCCCAGTACATACCCTTTACACCATATTTACCATCCAGGATTATGTACTGCATTTAACTGCCAATTCTCTTTAGTCTCCTTTAATCTGGTATGGTTCCTCAGCTTTTCTTTGTCTTTTATAACATTGACATTTTGAAGAGTAGAAGCTAGATGGTTTTATTTTTTATAGTTGTCCCTCAGTTTGAGTTGGCCTGACATTTCCTTATTTTTTTTCAGATGTTTATTTGTTTCTGGCTGTAACACTACGTAAATGATATTGTGCCCTCTTATTGCAGTACACCGGGAGTTGGGTGGGGGATGATGTCAATTTGTCCCATTATTGGTGATGTTAAATTTGGTCACTTCCTTAAAATGATGTCCATTTTTCCCCAGTGAGGAGGTACTGTGAGACAGTGTGAATATCCTGCCTCACCAGTCTTTCAACCAATAATTTTAATGTCTGTTGATAATTTTTGCCTGAATCCATTGTTATTGTGGTGGGTGAAAAATGGTCATTTCTAACTATATCATTCCCTTCATATTTACTGGTTGACATTCTGCTCTTAGGGAGAGCTTTCCCTTCTTGTTGGTTTATTTGTAACTAATATGAGCACATGGATTCATGCTGTATTCAGTTACTGCCATTATTCATTTTAACTCATCTTTTAAAACATACCACCGATAAATATTTCTTAATTCACAGAGAGAAAAACCAGGTTAACACCCTTCTTGCCTAGTTGAAAGAGAAAAAAAGCACATTCCAAGGATAGGCTCTAGCATGCTGTGAAGAGAATGTTACACTTTTTCTTCTAGCCTTTCATTTTATTTTGCACTTTGAATACTTTATTAACACAGAACAATGAAGTTCCAAGGACCTGTGAGACCTTAGTCTAACTGGGCTCTAATGATGGGTCCTAGCCAACAACCATATTTGCATTTTGATTGGCAGTAACTAGAAGTTAATTTGGTGCTTTGCCTAAAAACCTCTTTCCAAATGGCAAAATATGCTACTTTGGAGGTAATCTTTTGCCCAAATGTTTGGTCATACAGATTTAGCTGCTCCATTCAGGGACCATTTTATTTTATTATTACAATTTTGGGAGTTTATACCCTGACTTCCTAAAAAGGACTTTTGCAAGATCAAAACTGTTATTCTTACATACTAGTTTATACTTTCCCAAAACATTTTCTTCCTTAATGTGAATAGCAACTTGATTTGTAAATGTGTTGCCCCCGCTCCCCCCCAAAAAATATAACTGCGTTTAAATTGCACTGATGTATTGTAGAATTGAGTTGAGTATCTTTGTAGACTGAGCATAATTATCCTCCTGCCAGGAACAAATAAGTTATACTGTTCCAGAGAAATAAATATGCATATGAATTTATGTGGATGGATAGATTCTTATAAACTTTAGCTCTTTATAACACAATGAGAGAAAAAGAAATGTACTTGGTGAGGCTAATGAATAAACTGGAATCATTATAGTGTCTGTCATGCATTTTCCCCACAAACTTGCATTTTACTGCATATAAATGAGGGAAAACACTTCGAAAGACTTTTATAATGAATGAACCAACTTTAGGATAAACTACACCAAAGTTAGCCATCTAAAATCTTCAGTTATACTTCTGGCAAAAATATATATATAGGCACACACACACACAGAGAGAGAGAGAGATCAAATAGAGATACAGACTAAAAACTGCAAGTCAAGAGTTCAAATATACATATGAACTTTTACTTACTTTGTTAAAATCTTCACCTTTTCGAAGATTTCCAGCAGAAGATGTTTGCAAACAATAACACCAGGTATAGGCCAAGAAAAGAACATAGTTACCCATAGTATACTAGGTAATTGCAGCAAGATCAGTGGAAACCAAATGCATTTATTATTTGCAATGTAATTCAATATACTGAGAGATGGCACACACTTTATTTTAATTAGCTGTTTCTTTTAAGGGGTTGCTTGCTCCCACTGTCTTGATAAGAAAAAATTGTAGTCATTGCTCAAAATGCTTGTAGCAAATCTAGTTTTAAATTGAAACAATTTATTCCAAAGCAGTGTACTACTGCAGCAATAATCAATGTGTTTTCCCTTAGCCTGTACTGGAGCTTTCCAAGGACTATTGTTAATTGCCTGTAACTAAATGATTGCTGGGGCCCTTAACTGCAACTCTTTGGCACTTGTTCATTTGTTGTTTTTAACCAAATGCCAGTTTTCCTTAGGTTTGGCCTAGCAATTTTGCTTTTACAATTTTGAATATTCAGTCTCAGTCCCTTAAAGGGGGCAGAGTCTATCATTTTAACAAAATAACACAAAGGCTAAACAGATTTTAAAAGGTCTGCACTTTCTCCTTCGGTCCTCAGATGCTGAATTGTGCTGAAATGGAATCTTTTTATTTTTTAAATGCTGCCACTCCAGGCAACTTGAACTAGAGCTGAAAGGCAGATCCCATTTCAAAGGGAAAATGACATTTGCTGGGCCAACACCATTTACATTGTAAAGATAAAATACAGCAGTGGGCCCAAATGATTTCTCTTAACTGTGACAGAATTTAATCCTTAGTAATTTTGTATAACCCAAAGGATAAGCAATAATATGGTAGCGCATGTATTAATGAATCTGTCTGGCTTGGAGCAAAAGAATACAAAGGCTAAATCTAATGCACCATTTTCTTTGAGAGAGTTTACATATGCTGTATAACCCAGTGTGACTTACTTAAATGGAAAAGGAAATTTAACTTGCATACATGTACAATGTGTAGGCATGTATATTACACTCCTGCATAGAAATAATGTAGTCACTGAGGAGCAGGCACTGTACACCATGGGGAAAGACACATTTCCATCTTGTTCCTGACCTCTTTATAAGGACATTATAAGAACACTATGCTTCTGCAATGTAATACTACAGAAGTCTCTGGGGGAAAGTCTGCCACGCTCTCAGGATCTCAGGATAAATTAGCTCCTTGTAAATTGTGTTTCTTTAGACTCGTTTTTGGTATTTCTATTATTAGTAAACGTCTATCTATGGCCCAGAAGAATTATTCTTGCTTATTGCTCATTCTCTAAGCATATATAACTTTTCATATGTTTGTACTCTAAAGCAGTTTTTCATGTGACACAAGACTGTTTCTGTAATAGCCAAGCTACATCAACCTGCTCTCTTTTTCTCATTATATTTTAAACAACACTATTGATTGTCTATGTAGAGTATTCTAAGAAATGTATATCATTTTTCAAATGGATCGTGACATCTAGCAATGAGAGTAACTCCTATTTGGGTAACTGCTTTGCTAAAATAAGGACTTATTTTCATACAATTTTCTCTAATTTGCATGTATTCAATTTCTCAAAATTAAAAAAGTATACAGAGGCCAGTATTATAAATACCATCTGGAGAAAATGAGAGTTCTGTTTATTGGATTGATCAGATTATGTTTCAGGCAAAGGTTTTTTGTTATTTCCAAAGCTCTTTGGCTATATATGGGCACTTAAGACATGCCACAGGCCCAGCCCCTGTGTAGTGGCCTCCAGATGCAAAGAAATGTGCTTGGGACACCATAAAAGAATCATTCTCTGCCTGGGCGCTTATCTAGCGCAGAGCAGCTTTCCCGACTCCCAGCTTTCTTTCCCACACTTCTCCCCACATAGGCCTTTGGTTAGAACTTAAGTTTTTCTTAAAAAAAATCAACATGTTAAAGAATTGAAATATGATTAACATAATATAAAACATGGAGCTCTAAGTGTTTGGCTAAATGAGTTCCGACAAATGTAAACACTTGTGTATCCACACCGAAACCTATTTCCTTTACCCCAGACAGTTTCCTCTTGCTCCATTCCAATAAGTTTCCCTTCACTCATCACCAATGAATCCATTTCCCGATTTATGTTACTATGGATTATGTTGGTCTGTTCTTCAGCATAATTTAAATGGAATCATACAGTAGGTATTATTTTGTGTCTGATTTCCTTTTTCTAACATAATTTTGTAAGAGTCATGCATGTTTTGTGTATCAGTAGTTTATTACTGTTATCACAGAGTATATCCTGTCATATGAACATACAATTGTTTGTTCATCATTTCCTGTTAATGGACATTTAAGTTGTCTCCATTTGTGGCTGCTGTGAATAAATAAGACTATTCTGAGCATTCTCATCCAACTCTTCTTGCAGATATCCGCTTATATTTCTCTTGGAGAAATACCTAGGAGTGGAATTGCTATTGATATGGTAGATTTATATTTAATTTTATTAGAAATTACCCCAAAGTTTACAATGTGGTAATATCATTGGGTACTGTCACTAGCATTGTTTGGGAGTGGAAGCTAAGTGTTCTTGATTATTTTTCCGTTTCTTTTTTTGTACAAGAAATTTTGAGTGGTAAATTCCTAGTGTTTAATATACTAAATTAGAAAATCTTAAAAGAGGCCATAGTTGAAATGCTTATTTCTCACATTATATCCAGCGTATTTTAAACCACGTCTTCCTGATTTATAAATCACCCTGTCGGCATAAGTCAGAATTTTACACAGGCTTCTCTGTATGGTGGAGTTTATTATCTTGAGTGAACAAGACCCAATGTATCCCCACAGGATTAGCCGCTCACCCTTTCTGTTCATATAGTAGGGGGAAAACATTATACTGAAGAGCTTTTTGTATTTTGTTCCTGGTATTTTTGTAGTACTGTCTTGTGTGGTTCCTCACAATGTTAATCAGATAAGCTGCTGGAGGTATTTTGTAGTGTTTCACACTTCATATTAATTTACTTAGATTCTAAAAGATTTGATCTCACTTTATTTTTTATTTCTTAAATGCATACGGTTCAATCATTTTAAATAATATTTTCTTCAATTTCCCATTTAATTTTAAAATTACAGAAAATACACTTGATAGAACAGTAGTTAATGTGTTATTTATTAAACTGTAGAATTAGAAATCAAGGGCTAGGTAATAGGAAATATGAATGAGGATTTTGTTTTGTTTTCTTTTTTGTTTTTTGAGACAGAGTCTTGCTCTGTTGCCCAGGCTGGAGTGCAGTGGTGCGATCTCAGCTCACTGCAACCTCCACCTCCTGAGTTCAAGCGATTCTCCTGTCTCAGCCTCCCCAGTAGCTGGGATTACAGGCACCTGCCATCATGCCCCGCTAATCTTTGTATTTTTAGTAGAGACAGAGTTTTGCCATGTTGGCCAGGCTTGTTTCAAACTCCTGACTTCAGGTGATCTGCCCTCCTTGGCCTCCCAAAGTGCTGGGATTACATGTGTGCCCAGCCTGAGGATTTTTTTTTCTGTAATTATTATAGGAAAAGTGACATCACATGCAAACACACACATATACAGTGTTCTTGTGAGAAAATGATGGCCATGCTTTTCAGATTGTTTGTCACTCAAACTACACCAGTCCCATCATGATTTCACCCCATCTGTGAGAACTCAGGACTGATCTTATAACCTGAGGGTATTTGTTACCGGCAAAACCATGGATTATTTTAAAGTTGTCAGTCTAAGCTTACTTACATTGACTGTGTTATGAAATTAGATAACTTACTGGTGGATTCTGAATTACAGAATCAAGCACAACATTATTTTACAGTTTTAATTTCAGAAATGTTTGTATTTAATTGTAATTAAGGAAATTAGTACTTTTCAAGATAGTTGTCAACTGCAGGGAACAATGGCTACCCATCAGTGACAACATTTGGGCTATGATGATTAGGACAACACTTGAAGTGAGTTGCAAAATCTGTGCATGATGGCTTACTATTTAAATACCGGTATCCTTATTTTGTTACAACGTCCATAGTTCTAAAGAAGGAAAAAATAACAAAATATTTTATCTCCAAGTTTTCCTGATAAGTCTTGATCTAAGGTAGATATTCAACAGAAAAAGGAGGATTTGTATACAGTGAGTGTCAAGAAAATTCCTTTTTTGGATAGAATGCAGTAACATGCCTGGTAAAAGGGGAAGCAAAATTTTAAAAAGTAAATGGTTGAATGAAAATAAAACACCGCCAACATATTCATATACTATCCCATCCACTAGGAGGCCTACTTCTTACACCCAAAAAGCATTCAGCCTCCAAGATTATGGTAGACCACCTTGGTATCACTCTATTCAGGAAGATACAACACAGGAGCCATTGCTCCTGGCAGGAGTCAGCAGACAGCATTCATTAGATAGTCTTCCCAACATTCTATGCAACAATCCACAGTGCTCTCCTGGAACTGTGTTGTTTGACCTCTCACCTTTCTTTGGCTCCCAACCCACAGGTGACAGCTCAAATGAGAGGGATCAAGATTCTCATTGGGAAAGGCCAAAAGTCATGCTAGCTTAAAAGCTTCATATCCACAGGAATCAGTATTTATTTTATCAACCCCATAAGCATAGCTTCCGGGATCTCCACAAGGGATACATTTATATAAGAGAGTTATGGCACTCTGGTGAACCCATTATTATAGTTTGCAATCGGATATTTACAGTTCTCTTAGTCCAAATGCAAGCTACCAACCAAGGTTCATTTTTACCACAAGCAATGTTGCTTAGCAACATAGTTATCACATACCACCTTATCTAGTTACCAAGGAAACAGAGCTAGAAAGTTATCGAAAGGTCAAATTCTCATGCAAAAGGGAAAGGGGTTGTTGTTAACCCATTACCCACATCTCATCTCATGCAGGAAAATGTGAAATCAAATTGAATTTAATTTGTGATTTTGGATGTGAATACTATATAATTCCCCATTGTGGTTTTTTTCTTTCTAGAGCTAATGTACACAGTGGAACTTGCTGGAGGGCTTGGTGCTATTCTCTTGCTGCTTGTATGTTTGGTGACCATCTACAAGTGTTACAAGATAGAAATCATGCTCTTCTACAGGAATCATTTTGGAGCTGAAGAGCTGGATGGAGGTAGGATGTTACCTCTGTTATTGTTCTTTCTGAATATTGTAGTTTCTTTCTTGTCTTTGTTTTATTAAGGGGAAAAAAGTCACCTGCATAATCAATAGCAGCAGCTCGTATATTCTTTCAATGCTCAGTTCGTAAATTTCTCTTTTGTAAGGAAATGTATGTGTGATGCCTTAGAGCCAATACTGTAGGTATTTTCCTCTGAAAGTTGTAAAGCAACACCTACCCATTTTAGAATTGTATTCCAAACAGCACTTACAAATTACAAACAGTGATTGCAATGCCATCCGAGCGTTCATTTTCTCTCACCTTGTAATCAGGACTGAAAGGCCAGTTTTACTTTTTTTTTAAGTAAGGGGTGTCTCTTTTAATTGTGTTTTCTAGCCCAGTAGTTTGAAGTGAATCTCAATTTGTTCCTGTTTAGACTGATCCGTTATAATAAACTGTACTGAGTATTTTAAAGTCATCCAGCAGTCTTTTCAATCTTGTTTATTTAGCTATATTTAGATAGGTGAATTTTATTCCGAGTGTGGACCAACAGAAAAATGTGCAAGCACATTGATTTCATAGTAATGCATCTCATATTTTTACTGTAAGTAGACAAATAAATATTGTTTTGTGGAAATCATAATTAATATTTGCTTCTGGTCACCAATGAATACGTGTGCAATCTAAGAGGAAAGTGGAGTCCTTAAAATTCAGCTCCCTAAACTGCACATTAGACTTAGTTTATTTTCCTTTTTGGTCATTTTTTAAAAACATAAGATAAACCAGCAATGTGGGAAGCATAAGCAAACTGACAATGAACAGTACAGATGACAAAGGTTTCTTCGTCCTTTTTTTTTTTTTTT
>NW_016822740.1:113164-117653 GCF_001698545.2 Rhinopithecus bieti | reverse complement strand
GGAGTTTCACTCTTGTTGCCCAAGCCGGAGTGCAATGGCACGATCTGAGCTCACTGCAACCTCTACCTCCTGGGTTCAGGCGATTCTCCTGCCTCAACCTCCCAAGTAGCTGGGATTACAGGTGCCCACCATCACGCCCAGCTAATTTTTTGTAGTTTTAGTACAGACAAGGCTTCACCAAGTTGGTCAGGCTGGTCTTGAACCCCTGACCTCAGGTGATCCACCCGTCTCGGCCTCCCAAAGTGCTGAGATTACAGGCATGAGCCACCGCACCCGGTCTCATCATATTTATATACGGTTTTTTTTTCAGTGCTTTTCAGTTTTGCAGTAAATGGTAGCAAGGAAAATGAGGCAATTGCCTATGTTGCCACATTTCCAGGGTCCTCTGGAATAATAAATCCACAAGCAAAACTGTAGTTTTGCAGGTTTGTAAAGAGAAGTGGTTTATTCAGAATGCCTAACACACCTCTTGGTTTACCCTTCTCTCCTTCCCATTAGGGTGAAGGCTGAGCTGCAGCAAAACCATTTTTTTTCTTAAGTTTTAAATTACCGGTTTGCCTATTTGTTTCTAACTTTCTTGCCTATTGATACAAATTATTCTTATTACTTTTATTGCTGCTGCTGCTTTGAAGAAATATAAGGACTTTGCCATTGTCGGAACTACTGTTGAATGAGTACCAAGCATAGTGCTAGGCATTCTTAAAGTCATTCTTGCTAAGCCTCACAAACATCCTGAGGTCAATATTATAATCTCCATTGTACTGATGAGGCAGCTGAGACTTTCAGAGGTTAAATAACTTAAGAAGATAACACAAATACTAGAAGTGGCCGAGATGGGATTTGAAAATAAGTCTATTCCCAAAGCCTTTATCTTATCGGACACTCTCTATTATTTTTTTTTTTAAATTAGTATGTTCAGTATAATCTAAAGACCTGCTGTTGTTTGCACGATGAGCACAGTGCATCGTATTTCAAAAAGCATATTACCAAAACAATCTCCCCTCTTCTATTAACCCTGTGTTGAATATGTTTATTTTGTGTTCTGAATGATATGAATGATGTTACCAAACCATCAGTTTCTAGGGTAGTAATCTGTCCTTTTGCTGAATGTAGAAAATTCTGGAATAGAATGAAAACGAATTAATCATATGCAGTTGAACTTTCAATGATTCGAAGTTTCTTTTAGTGGGTCCTGCTAGTTGTAAACACTTAAGTGACTGACTTGGGTAGCCTTACCAGATTTCATTGCTATTCTGAAGCTGCTGGGTTCTCAGTTTTTTTTAAAATGTCTTAAGTAAGAAAACAAAGCAGACAAACACTAACAAACAATATTCTAACAGATGAGAAGGTTCTCTCGGAAAGCCAATTTAGTTAATAAACGCTTTAGCAATTCTTAGAACTCTGTCTCTGGGGCCATCTTCAGCACAATCGAGGGTCTATTAGGATTTTTCTTGAAATGCCACTGAAAATGCATTAGGCCCAAAGAAAACCAAGATAACAAAGTTAATTGTCATCTGGAAAATGTTAATGTACAAGTTATTCCCCTAAAAGGGGCGGGGAGGGGAAAAGCAAAGACTGTCAAGGCAGTGATTGTTCAAATGGTTTTATGGGAAGACATTATCACTAGAACCGCAATCACATGTTCAGCCTCCCTATATTAAAGCAGACCCGTTCCTGCTGAAATGGTGGTCAGGGGCCCACTCTTAATGCCTATCTCCTGCTGCATCATAGCTAACCTCTAGAACTTCCAGAAACACTGTTTTATCAGAACCATACAGCAGTACTAATAATTATACAGCAAGTTTAAAATCTATGTCTTAACAAAAGTTAAATGTGCATAAATGCAACTTTCTTTCATTCTCTAGTGCTCTAAAAGCATTCAACTTGGCTCTCAGGTTCCCATTTCTACTGAGAAAAAACTCATAACCTTGCTTCTCCAAGATTACTCAGTCACTTCTGGTTTGGAATTCAGCTTCTTGTGGGTTAACACTCAGTTGAAAATTGGAATATTCCATTTCCCTTCTTCTCTTTTACTCTTGTTCAAACCTGTTTCTAGAGAACTCATATATAGCTTTCCGGTAAAGGAGAAAGTCACCTAGTGCATATGCCATCCCTTCCTCACTTGAGATACTACCACCTGGTCTTTGGACATGTTAAGCACTGACTCCTGAAGGCTTAGATCCTTGTCATGGCCTCCAGTCACAAGTTTCACACACTTGCCCAGATGTTTCTCCCTTGGGAATTTCAGACAGTCTTACCTGTGTTTCTAGTCCCATAAGCTCTGCTACACACATACCCACCTTCCCATTAAAAAACAAAAAAGAGTAATCATCTTCTTTATCCTTTGCATCTTTAATATACGGTTTTCACATTGAGTGCAAGGTTGCTCTCTGAAGTTTACAGTTTCCCAAGATTTTCCCTGGGAAACTTGACACAAATCCTCGCCCTTCTCAGATTCTGCTCAAACCATAGGAAGTTCTGTTATCCTCTTCTCCTCTCTGGGGCCCTGAGAGCCCCTTCTCAGAAACCCATGCAGGCTCTAAACCTTAGGCACAGCCCCTTAGAGCCTCCTATACATGCTTTTATGGTCAAAGAATTATCCACTCTTCCAATACTGAAAAACTTCTCTGACGTCATCAAATCCCCATGCTTCCTAGCTCTGCAAACTTTTTCCTCTTCCAAATAAGACATGGCTATTCAACAAAACCCAAGGCTTTGTAAATTCTTGTCTTGGCTTTTAAAAAGTGTGATTTAGAGTCAAACCAGAGCAATGCCTTCTTTATTCATGGCTATCATATTTACCTTCCCTGAGAGGGTAATTCATAAAATACTTTTGTAAGTAAGGTAAGGCAAAAGTGTGAAAATAACCAGGGGAAAATGTTTAGTAATATCCTACTATAGCAATATGATAATAACAGATTCAATGGCCACTTATTGAATAACAAGTGATGTGTTGACTACTTTATCAGTAATCAGGGAATCACATAATTAGAAAGACAGAATTTAAGCTCCGGTCTAAATGACTCTAAATTCCAAGATTTACAGCCATTTATCAGACTTGCAGATGGAGCTTCTGGCCTCAGGGACACATTCACTCCATTCCTTTGGAGTCATTACAAAAGGCATTATCTGGGTATATCAGTTCTTTATCAGAAGAATTATGATATAGAAGGATTCTAATATTTTCTCAAGATAGAACATATTGATGCTTTTCTCTCTCAGTTCGTTTGCATCACTCCTTGTTCCCCTCTACATAACCTTACATTTTACTGTCTCTCCTGGTCAGTCCTTAGCATTTCTAATTCCACAACACTCCCCGCCTATACTCATTCTTTGTCATCCTCCATTTTACACCTCAGTTCCTTGTATCACCCTCTACCTCATTGGCCCACACTTTCTCCTCATGTGCCATTTCTAATTGCTCATCAATATCAGTCAATTGCATCTCTCAAAAACAGATATTTTCCTCACCCTTAATTGCAACCGCTCTGTCCAAGCCTCCTACACCACCCTCTTGCTTTCATTCTCTACTTCTCTATCTTATCCTTCACATTCTAACAGAATTATCTTAAGTACAAATTTACTGTTCTCTTTTTTAAAATGCCTCCATTTTTCCTGCCAGAACAAGTCTAGACTTAGGTCAGAAAGCAACTGCCATCAAATGGTGAGCCACCTTACTTTTGTGGCATTGCCACCCCCATGGGATTTCAACGTGCAGAGTTCTAGTTAGAATAAGATGTTAGTCTTTGGAATAACACAACTCTTGAGAATGAACCTAAGACAATGTAATCATGCATAATTCTTTGAGTTTTTTGGGGAAAATGAATTAACCAAAATGGCTAAGGGGAGGAGAAGATTAGCTATCCCCCTACCACTTTGATTCCACAATAAAAGGAAAGAAAGTTTGGACAAATTCAGCCACAAAAATATTTATTAGCAGACAGCCTTATCACTCAACTTATAAATCAGAAGTTCCAATTCTGTTGTATATGTGTGTGTTTGTGTGCATATATGAATCTGCATGTGTGCATACTTTTCAGAAACCTTGCAAGAAATTTTCTCCCAAGGCAAATATGGCAATACTTCAGTGGTAGGATTGAACTCACCTTCTGTTGACATCCAAGAATAGTCTTCATCAAGACCATTTTGGAATTAAGCCTAGAAGACCTCCAAGGGGGCAGACCACTGGCCCTGCTAGATTTTTGTGGGGGTAGGGATGTGTTTCTAAATTGTGTTAAGTAATTCATATGTCTTGATTAACACTGATTTTACCATGGAGATGCCATTTCCAAGACCCATTGTACATAGTAAAAAGCCACTGTCTTTAGCAATGAAACCTGATTTCTAGTATCCATTGTGTTAATTGATGAAGCATCTACTTTTGATCAGAAATATAGTTTAAGTGGCCGGGCGCGGTGGCTCAAGCCTGTAATCCCAGCACTTTGGGAGGCCGAGACGGGCGGATCACGAGGTCAGGAGATCGAGACCA
>NW_016822740.1:105940-110950 GCF_001698545.2 Rhinopithecus bieti | reverse complement strand
TCCTCATCAAGATTTCTTAACATTTTAAATTCATGTTTTTATTTGTTAACGCCACAGAGTCCAAACTTCCTTCTTTCCTCTCGAAAATGTTTTTATAAAACATCAAAGTTTTTAGTTAATTAAATTTAAGAAGAAATATCTGCTGGACCTGTTGATTGACTTCAAGTAACCAAACAACTAGTTGAATGATTGGATCTTTGGTTTTTTTGGTTTGTTTTTTGTTTTAGTTTTCCGGTGGAGCATATCTGCCAGCATCTTTTGAAAGTCATAAGAAAGAGTAACTTAATGACTATATTTGAGATTATAAAGAATTACTACAAAGAGTGTGTATACCAGCTGTTTTTCATCTCTGCTGTGAACACAATTATAGTTGATGGCTTAAATTACAGAGGATTTTGAGAATTAAGCTCAGAATAAGAAATAGATTCTTGTAGCAACCTATAAGTACTTTTAAGCTGTTTATAAATGAAAGTTGAATTTAAATTATCCTAGCCCTGTCCTATAAAAATATTAGCATAATTTTGTTTTTCATGGTTATAAAATGTCAGCTTTTCACAGTTTCAATAGTCACGTGAAGTTCATACACATTAAAATATGTCAATTTATGTTCTTACTTATATCAAAACAATGTAAGACATACTATCCAAGATGCATATACAGTTGGCAATTGAAAAAGGCAAGACACCTTAGAGTCCATATGATTTTGAGTCAAAAAACATTGCTGAATTTAGTATGGCATCTGGCACTCTGTTTCCAGTCTGACGACTTTCAAATCATGGGTTTGCTTCTGGTGGTAAATAAATGCCTAACCCATGACTGCACTGATGCAGACTCTGGAGAAAGAGAGAAATTAGATATCACTCAAGTGTCCCATTGGTTTGAGGATGGTGCTGCAGATGCTTGAAAGAGGCTTTCTACGAACAGTATAATCTACTTGGAAACAACTCCATTATAACTGGGAGATATTAACTTAAGTGCTATAAATACATCCAGATGACATAAAGAGATAGAAAACTAACTGACGTCATAGCACCAATTCCTAAATTTCATTTAGGATTAATATGGTTACTTCATATATTAGTCTAGGCAAAATTTATCCCCTTTTGATAAAAGCATGAATTCTCAGCTATTTATTGGGAATATATCTCCTCTAAGTATTAGGACCATCTATCATGGAGCTGAGGGGGCAAGGTTTAGTTTTTATGATGGTGTGGTCAAATACCTGGCAGATAACTGCAGTTGTTTGGTGTCATTGAGACCTCTGCATGCCTATATCCTGTTCTATAACAGTTTATTGAAGTGTGGTCCCTCAATCAGCAGCAGCATCTCTTGAGAGTTTGCTATAAATATAAATTCTAGGAACTTACTCTTCATCTACTGAACGAGAAATCTAGAGGTGGGGCCCAGCCCTCCAAATGATTGTCATTCATGCTCAAGTCTGAAAACCACTTTCCTAGAGGCATTTACACAGACCCTAAGGTCTTCTCATGAATCAAGGTGAGAAGCCACAGTTCAAGACTATTCCAAAGGAGCCTTGCTAAACTCTGAACCACAGCTCCCAGCAATTCCTTCAGAAGTCAGAGCAGCATGGAGTCTACATCTCCAAAGCAGTCTCTGCTGAGAAATGATCAGGGTCTTGAGAAAAATCTCAAAATTAGCTACAGGGTGTGAGTCATGTGATGCCAAAATGAAAGGCCATTCGTTCATTTCATCAACTGATAAACTTGGGCATCTACTAAGCCCTAGTCACATACCTGAGCTAAGAATCTCATAGTCTAAGAGAGAAGATAAGATATAAGCACAATCATATAATACATGGGAAAAATATCGCTTCCAACTGAGGGAAATCAGACTAAATTTCAAAGAAAACAAGCTAAAATTGCAGCTGCTGATTATTTAGACAATGAGTAGCCACAGATATATATATATCTATATATATATCTACATATATATCTATATATATATACACACACATGCATATATATATATATATATATATATANGCCTTGGCCTCCCAAAGTGCTGGGATTACAGGCTTGAGCCACCGCACCCGGCCAACACAGATATATTTTTAAGCCACCATAACACATGATCAGTGGTAAGGTCTGGGAAGGTAAATTTGGTGACTCTATTCTCCAGAAGGAGAAAGAAGTGGAAAGGAAAGACCACTCTAATTATAACAGCTGAGATATGAGTAGAGCCTAACCTAGGATGGAAATAGAATACAATAGATTTGTACCAATGAATGGCAATGAGATTATTAGTAAAGATAAGGGATAGGTGGAACGTGCATCTGAAGTTTTGACATTAAAGAAATGAGATTTTGATGTTACTAAAATTAAAATGTAATAAAAGATGAAGAACAGAGCTTGAGATGGGAAGCTTGTTGTGTTGTGAGCATGTGAAGTGTGAGGTGCACGATGAAAATGCAAATTAAGGTGTTCAGGTTACAGGTAGGATTGGGGGACTGTCATAATTCAGGAGAAATAGAACAGGATCGTGCATCTAAATTGAGGAGGCATCTACACAGAAGTGATGTTATGGAAGTTGATGTTATGGAAGGAAAGGATATTTTTAAGGGAAAGTGGGCTGAAAGAAAAATGAAGTGGACCGCAGAAAACATCTTGCAGAAAGACGGTATTTATGGGTTGGAAGAGAGGTTTCCATGAAAGAAGCAGGGTAATCAAAAACATAATGTTATGTAAGCAAAGGTGGTATTTATCTGAAATTTATCAGTATGGGTGGACCAGTTGTTTACATCTCTTCTGATTTCTGAATGCTCTGTTCTTACTGGTGTTCATGTTCATATGGCTTTAAAATAATCTTAAGCCTAGGGAAAACATGAGGCAATGAATGAAGATCTAATTATTACACAACCCCAATTTAGGGGAGTTTCAACACTTTGCACTACTTTGTGGCAAACTGGAAAAGAACAGATTAACAGAAAGAAAATAGCACATGCCCAAAATAATACTACAATCCACAATCTGGCCTGAGGAGTCCTCCCATTAGCCTGTGACTCCTGAACTACACTTAGTAACACATTTATCTCTTAGGAATGAACTGTTGATTTGTCTGCATCTCCTACTAGGCTAGCAACTAATGACCAATATTGTAAAGAAAGTTTAATATCTCACAGGTAATGCATGTGAATAGTTAATGAATGAGTATTTTAATTAAATATTAACTGATATTATATACTGGCTTTATTGTGTGCTTTTTTTTTTTTAAATGATTCCTTACTCAACTAAAGTGTTTACATCAATGAGTGCTACAATTATAGATTGTACTGGCCTATGGGCATATAGCCTTGCTATAGCAAATATAATAATTATTTTTGGAGAAAACTGGATTTTGTTTTTTAAAATGTACAACTATATCCTGTCTAAAGAATATAAGAAATGCCAAAATATGACACATTTGGTATGACTGTTTCTCTAAAACTTTTTTCCCCTAAAAGCTGCTTTTTAAAAAACTCTTCTGTAGCTGAAGTTTTTATTCCACGTATCCTATAGTGGAGTTGTTAGTGCCTTATATACCTGTGTTAACTTTACATGTAGCAAACACTTTTCTGAGTTTGTCCTGAAAATTTATAATCATAGAATGATTTCTAGATGACTCAAAATTATCAGACTACTGGAATTAACACACATGTATAAATCTCAGGAAGTGAGTTTTAGTGTCCTTGAAGTCTAAAGGATTGTCCCAAAGCCACCCAGAGCAACAGTCAAGAATGTCCCTCTATCGTTGATGTTTTATAGCCCAAATATTTTAAGTTCTATGCTTAATGCAGAGTTCATTTTATTCTGAAATTTATGAGTGTTTCCATTTAACTTGATCTAATCATCAGGTAATACACTGCCTATCATCAGGGAAGCGCAGTAGAGAGCTAAAGACATTGATATTGGTAGACTCAGCATATCGACAGTATTTAAAATTTAAGTGAACTATGAATCTTGATATCTTAGTCTAAAGAAGAAATTGACGAAAGAAAGACTATCCAGAAGATAAATGATTTCTTATTCTTAGAAACAACAAATGAGAAATTTGAGATGGTATATTAGAAACATTAAGATAAAGATAACAAATGATAGTAGTCCTCAAACATTTAAAATGTTCTCATGTAAAAAGGGGGAAGAGTAAGGAGAGAAATTAGATTTTAGAACTAAGTTTCTTTTATTTACATTCTACTTTTTGATTCTTATGAATAAACTGATTAGCATGATGAAAAATAACTTGGCAATATTTTATGTGTAAGATGAGTGGAGACCAGAAAAATCATGTCTTTTTATAATCATTCATTTTAATAATATTCTCAGTCGCAGTATGCAAGAACTGACTCCCAGTAAAAAATTATCCCAAGTTTGGTTTTATTTTCTCCCCAACAGAAAATCAACACAGCACACATAATCTAAAAAAATCATTCCTCCACAGTTAAGTCAGTTGCCGTTTTCTCTCTCTTTTTTCAACTGAGTAAAATGGCCAAGGGTAGGATCAATTGAACATAATAACATTTAAAGTAAGAGCTTACTGATATCCAAACATACGGCTTTTACAAGCAATCAAGATTCTCTGTGATCTGTGGATCAAAAATGGTGAAATTCAGCTGGGTGCAGTGGCTCACGTCTGTGATCCCAGCACTTTGGGAGGCTGAGGCAGGTGGATTGACTGAGGTCAGGAGTTCAAGACCAGCCTGGCCAACATGGCGAAACCCCATCTCTACTAAAATATAAAATTAGCTGGGTGTGGTGGTGGGCGCCTGTAATCCCAGCTACTCAGGAGGTTAAGGCAGGAGAATGGCTTGAGCCTGGGAGGCGGAGGTTGCAGTGAGCAGAGATCGCGCCACTGTACTCCAGCCTGGGCGACTGAGCAAGAGTGTGTCTCAAAAAAAAAAAAAAAAGGAAGTCTGCATTTCATTGCTCTTTTCATTGATTTTTCTCCTACTTTTTTCACAGCAACAACGTCATCAACAAATCAAAATATAACCCTTTGTACCTCCAAACTAGTTTA
>NW_016822740.1:95800-103890 GCF_001698545.2 Rhinopithecus bieti | reverse complement strand
TTTAATATTCTACTTCCTCTTTTCCCTCTATAATTTCTCTGCAAATGAGATTATGTGCAAATGCCAGGCAAGTTAATTCAAAAGAGTGAATCAACGCAAGTCAAAATGAAATTTACACTGAAGGCTTCCAAACCAAAGGGAAGGACAGGATGTGTCATCAAATGTTTTGTCACCTTGTATTATACAAAATGTTATTTTCTAAAGAGTCAGAGAAAATCTGTGAAACTTATTGTGCGACCCCCTTGTAATTAAATGTTAACTCGCTTGTATTTAATTTTCAACACTACATTAAGAATTAAGTGGTTTCAGTTTGTGGACATAAGCAAAACTTATTAATATCAAGGTGTTTAAGAACTCAGGAGGTCAAACATATGAATACCAACAGAGATCAGTATTTTCAAAATGAACATTATTTATACAAAATAGTTTTTAAATTAGATCAGAAAGTATTTAAAATAATTAATTTTACTGTATAAAGAATTCGCTTTATTTTAGCTATGTAATTCTATCTTTCAGAAAACAGAAAGCTGATGCTCCCAAGAAATTCATCCCTTACCATTTAGCTTTATGTTTGAAATCAATGACATAAGCAGCTAATTCATATTCATGTGAAGTTTGATGCAAAATCAATCACAAAGGAATCTGCAGAGGGCAGAGTTGTTAAAAGGAACTATTACCTATGTAGCTTTTAGTTTTAAAAAAATCAATGTGATAAAACACTGATAATAGAACTTATACATTAATTTAGTGATTCATTGTAGGAACTCTCATCCGAGTCATCATCTGTGGGCCTGTGTAGTGACTATTGTATGTTTGCTTTATTCCTAACACCATTTAATGAGAAAACAATTCTACACTTTGGTCACAATAGTAAGGTGGCCACACACACACACACACACACACAAAAGTGTAAACTGCAATGGGGTTCATTGGGGAAGGTGAGATTGATTTGCAAATATATGAGGAAGAAGTATAAGCATTTGGAACAATGAAAAGGTCTCAGTATCTGTGTGACAAGGTAAAGGAGCCTTGGGATGTGCATTGATTATTATTTGCTTAAAAAATGTTAATTTCCCTGACAACTCGCCTGGGTCCTTCTCTACAATCTGTTCTTTATTCCCGTGCTCTCCCCTTGGATCTGTGTCACATTTTCACAAACCAGAACTGAAGCTGCAAGGACACATACAACTTTAAGGTCAGCTTTGCACATTGGGTTATTTTCAGAATCTGAGAAGGCCATTGTTTACTTTGTACTATGGACAGCTGTCAGGGACTGGTGGCAGTGTACCTCATTGGACTGGATTCCAAACTCCCCCAGTGCTCAGAAAACTGTAAACATGGCAATGGCCTGATTTATCTCTTTGTTTTTTAATTTTTCTTTTCAGTGCACGATGGAAGTGTGGAATAAATGTAGAGGAAGTAATCAGACCACAGTCATATTTTAGGCATCCATAGGCGTTAATTTAGCTGCATTGGGAGTACATTTTTTGTTCTCTTTTTAGTGTAGATTTAAGCACTTTGAATAGCATGATTCAGGGATTGATGGGTAATATTTGATATTCTCACAACTTATGAAACTTCTTTTTCCTCTAATGCTTTGTCATATTTAAAAAATGAAATAAATGCAAAAGAGGCTATCTATGGCTTTAGAAACATTCCTCCCAAGTATTCCTCTATCAGCTCCATGTGAGAACAAATGAAGGAAACTGTCATGTATTCACGTGCTCTGTGTTTAACAAAAGTTCTGGTAGAACTCACAATAAAAAGAGAAAAAAATCGATGTCCCCTAGTGCTTAGGTTTCATCCTTCGCTTTTTTCAGTGGGGCTGTGGGGATGAGAATATTCTAGTTGTAAAAACACAGTTGAAAGTGTGAATATGTTAGCCAAGCTGGAGGAGAGAATGGACTTCCAGACTTGGACATATGTGATGTTTGGTATTGCCTGTTTTTCATCAATTGCCGCTCGAGCTCTGAACGACATGTTGTGGATTCTAAAGATCATCTGGTTCTTTAGTGTAACCTCTACTTGCTGCTTGTGAGCATCCTACCCCTTATTCTGGTGCTCAAACTTTTGCTTATTTAATTTGTACTCCATTCCTTAGGTCTCCTGTGGGCAGAGAAGACATTTGTAACTCATGTAGATAGCTGATTTAAGTTTAGATCAATTCTATGAAACAAATCTGAGACATAATGAGTTCAGAGACCTGAATCTACTATATTTCTATAGCTAAACACTCGATTGCTCAAACAGTAAACCACTTTGTGATTATTACTTTCTTCATAGTATATATATTTGGACCCTATCAGCTTAATCTTAAAATATAGATGCTGGTTTCTTCCATATTTCATTACTATCTAGCATTTTATAACAAGAACAAATAATAACTGAGAGCCAACCCCTAAACTGTAATCTTGTTTATCCTAGAATAGTCATTAACTTTTCAGATATCATTTATATAAATTAAGATCACCATTTCTAGGAAAACATTGATTCATACATTTGTGAATTATTTTTGGATTCTGGAATGATGCCCTAGTTCTCTTTTTTCTAAGGAGTATTTTTTTTTAAACTTGTGATTAATTTCTTTATTTAGGTTAAGTTTTGTATCATTAGTCCCAGAAGAAAGCATATTGAAATTCAAAGGATAGCATCAGCATTATACAAATGAAATGACTAACTGGAAGTAAGAGAATACACAGACATAGAAGAGGACAATCCCTTCCTGTCTCTGATCTGAAATTGCTTGGTCATTAATCTTATTTTTGACATAGCTGATTAATAGAGGTGAAATATTATTAAATAGGTTAGAAATCCCATCTACAGACAGACACACATTCCCTGTTGCTGAGGAACTTTTCTAACAGTTTATACAGTTATCACCAAAAGATGGTGATGCAACTAGAATCCCTAAAAGGAGAAGCTTGTCAATGGAAGCAGAGGCTATTCCTTGCTTTATCATGAATCCTTTACACTTTATTGTTCTGAACAAAGAAGGTAACTAATAATCAAAGTTTGATTATCCTTAATAGCAGATCTTAATCTTGGGTTCAAGGATACCTTGGGTCTATAAAAAGGAATAAAATAACAAAGCCCTTGAAATTCCAGATAAAATTGTTAATGTGTGTAAAACAGTGTTCGTCTGGGTGTGACTCTCAAGATATCTATCACCTAAAAAGCTACTGATGTTTGGATTTAGAAGGTATTCTCAGAAACTGATATTCAGATAAACCCACATATCTTGCAGGCATTGTTTTGTCTACCACTCTCTACCTTCATTCATAAAAACTCGGGAGATAATTATTGTTCTACTAGAGACATGTCTCCTTCCAAAATGGCCTTTGTGGAAGACCTAGCATACTGTAAACAAAAATTTTGTATGATGACAAATAATTCATGCTCAGATAAAAACTAATTGGCTATCATTGTTGTGATAATCTTACTCATGTCTTCACCCATTCTAAAATAGTTTGGGGTGAATGTGAAATTATGTAATTTGACAATGATACCTTATTTCAGTAAATTTATTTGGGATTTATGTTTAATTATTTTCCTACAACATAACTAACAATTCACCCAGTACAGGAAAAGAAGAAATAAACATTTGACATGTTTTCTAGAAAAAAGAAAATCCCACCAAGTTTTTTTATGCAAAGATTTAGAAGTGGCTATATATTTGATTTTCAGCAATTATGGTTTTGCCAGTTTCATAACTTATGATATGACTTTGGAGGAATGTGAAGAATTTTGAGAATAAAGTTAGGTAGTGGTTATTAAGTTTTACCTTTTACTTGTGATTGGTAGCAAGGTGAAAGGTTATTCTCTGTTAATAAATTGAGATACTGTCACAAGGAGCTGTAAGATCTAACTAAATTTGAATAAAGCAAGAGAAGGATGATACGATGATGATGAGTTAATCCTAATCCTAAACAAATATGCCTTATCATCATCAAATTTCCATCACATTCATAGAAAATGGATGTGATTTTGGATGTAAAAAAATTGGAGCTCAATTCCAATCCTCTATCGAGTATCATTTCTTCCTTCCAGGCTCAGAACGTAAAACCTGTCTTCGTGTGTGTGTGTGTGTGTGTGTGTGTGTGTTTGTATTTCTCCTGCTCATTGGAAAATTTTCTCTAAATAGCCTCTGGGTCCACTTGACAAACTCATGTTTCTGAATTCTTCATTAAAGTAAGTAAAAGTACTTGTTTTTCCTACCATTCAATATCTTCTTGATGCATTCCCCCCATGGGTCCGTTAAGTCTGAAGCACATTCTTTTTTAACAAGGCAATCATCTTAAAAATCATTACACTATGTTCTCTCCACTAGTAAATGAATAGAATCGGAAAACTGCACATGAACTTGAGAGTATTACATGTAATATTTGACGGTGTTAAATTTTAACCTTCATAATCCAGATATAACATTAAGTTTCAAAGGGCAATGCTGTGTCATTAAAAAAGATTTAATGTGAAATGACATTATTACATAAGTGCATGAAAATATGTGGCAAAGTCATTTGGATCTATCTTTCTAGTCAATGAGAGATTAAATTTGGGGGAGATCGATGTGACCTTTAGGTTAATTCTCAACTGGGATGAAGACATCCTTATTTTTAGGATACATGGGTGGTTGTCATATCCTTGCAGTATATGCTCACTAGTTAATAGATCCTTAGTGTATTCTTTCCACCAAAGTAGTGGAGGTATTTTCCAACAAATCTGCTATTGACTGCAAAAACTTTTACAGTTTCAGAGTTTGAGGGAACCCAATAGGAAAATTGATGGAGTCATTTTCCTCTGTGGTGTTCAAGTCATATTGAACTTGACACTCTCAGATCTGTTCAACAGTCAGTAAAAATGCTTTTTATTAGTGTTTCCCTTTAGTTTGTGCGTACCCTCTTGGCTTTTTGTCAATCTAGAAATGTATGTAACTCATGCGTAGTGAATGGAGGGCTCCAATTTTTTTCTTAGAATACTTCAATTTATATATTTTGTTTTGCTTTGACTAGCATAGGAAAATAGACATAATACAAGTTAAAAAATGCGAAATTTTAAACTCAAATTATAATTTGTGTTTTATAGTCGTTCATAAGTCTGTTGCTTCCTCTATGAGTTATGCTCTCTATATATCCGTAAATAATTTATATGTTACATAGAAATTCAAGAAAATTAATTATTTATTAGCTACAAATGTTTCTTCTGGTTTTACTGTCATAGATGAAATAAATTAAATAATGTGTTGTTGGAACATATGTAAGTACGTTTGTTAATTGATACACTCTTGTTAACTTTCCTTCCCTCTCTGTTTATGTCTTATAAACTTAAATTCTTAGGCCTAATTCTATTGTGATGGTGACGAAAGAGATTTAAGAATGCCAGTTGGCTGGAAAAAAGGAGAAAACTCTTCTTTAAAAATCAAGCCATTTACCAATTTCTCTTTTTTCTTCACTACTGGGATTAAGGAGAGTTTGAATCAGTAACTAGCTAACTTAAAAGTCATTATCCCATTAATGGTTTTTCTCAGGTTAAATTCTACATTTGTCCCTTTATCTATTTTATAAAATTTAATTGAGAAACAGATGAAAGAAGGGACATGATGAGTCCTTCTTTTGTGTTTCCTTTCCTTACTTCTTGCTCCCCGTATTTTGTCCCCTTTCTTTTTAAAGGTACCTCACATAATAACCTTAATAACCTTAAAATAAGTCCCCTCAGGTAACCTTTTAAAGTGACCCAAGATCTTTAATCATCCTTGTTTTTATACTCTGATCTACTTGAAGTACACAGTTCAATCTAAAGGGAAATGTTTTTGGCCTACTTTTATTTTAAGTTTAAGCATAAATAACCTTATTATTTATTTTATTTGGGAGGAGGAGAATGGTGGTAAATCTTTCCATCTAAGCATAACAAGTGACAAACACAAGCCTCTTAGAAATGAATGAGTTTTAAGCAGAATGCATATTCTTAAAGAAACAGCCTTTTAAGAACACTTATCAAAGATGAGCAGCATAAAATCATTAAGAAAATTATTAAATCAGTTCCAAAGGCCCCCATAAGGTTATTTTAGATTGGATTTCAAAGTAATTAACATTATTAACTTTCTTAAAGCCATTTCTACCTCAGTAGGATTTTTATAAATGTGAGAAAATAAACTCTATTGAAAAAATAAAATGTTATAAGGATCATGAATCAGTGTATAATTTGCATAGTATATTTTAAACTGCGAATCATATTATAGCATATGACCCATTATTCAAAATATCAGGAGAAACCTCTATAGTTGAAGAAAGTTTGGGATTGTTTGTGCACTTAAGACACACACATAAATTCTCAGGAATTTTAATTACATTCGTAATATTGACAAGTGGTTAAAAAAACTGATATGGGGCCGGGCACGGTGGCTCACGCCTATAATCCCAACACTTTGGAAGGCTGAGGCTGGCTGAGGCCAGGAATGTGGCCTCAAAGACCTTGAGACAAGAATGAGGTGGATGTATTTGAGGAAGAAAAGGAAGGCCATTGGCTGGGCGCGGTGGCTCACGCCTGTAATCCCAGCACTTTGGGAGGCCGAGGTGGGTGGATCACGAGGTCAGGAGTTCAAAATCAGCCTGGCCAACATGGCAAAACCCCATCTCTACTAAAATACAAAATTAGCCAGGTGTGGTGGTGCATGCCTGTAATCCCAGCTATTCAGGAGGCTGAGGCAGGAGAATCGCTTGAACTATTACGGAGGTGGAGGTTTCAGTGAGCTGGTATCATGCCACTGCACTCCAGCCTGGGAGACAGAGAAAGACTCCTTCTCAAAAAAAAAGAAAAGAAAAGGAAAACTGATATTAATAAGACATCTTATCTCCAGAAGATTCCTAATTAATATCAGCTCTATATTTATGGGCAAAATAGAAACAGAATGAGAAAAAAACAAGAAAATCATAATAGTGGTGACCCAATCACTTATTGCTGTGGGATTTTCAGCGTTTATATATGGCCTGTAAGAGTAATTAAAACAAATTCCTTAAGATTGCATTTTCTATTGAGGCTTAATGCCTGGTGTCACCGTTCTAAGGCAATGTAGGTACTGCAGAACCCAGATGTGTATGTGGAGAAGGGTTTAGTAAGATTCTGAAGGATAGAGAACATCTCAATTTGACCAATAATTTAGCTAACTGTTTGACTAAATTAGATATTTTTATCTTCAGTGATATGTCAGTTGGGTTTTGATGGTACACAGAGGGAGATTATTATTTGAGTAGCTCTGTATTTGATTTAAAAATTGCCAGTATTTTTAAAAAACTTAAGTGCATTAAACTCAAGACCTTATGGATACTATTAATAGTTTTACTTACATAGTAGAATAATATATACATCATTATTTAAACTAAAACATAGGTAAATAATATTCTAGGAAAGGTGACATATGGCAAAAGTCATCAGGACTGTGAATGACTGGTTTATGGAAAAATTTAGGCCAATTTTCTAACCTCTTGAATAAATAAATAAATATACAAACAAACAATTACTAATAAAAGGTGAAATGTCTCAAAAAACAGAAAAGAAAAACACAAAAGCCAGCATAAATGATAGTACTACAAGTTTATGAAAATCAATAACTGGTTTAAATTAAGCAAAGAAATATCCTGCTTCTATAGTTCTTGGCAATAAAGAACAATATTGTTCTTTATAAATTTAGTTAAGAAAGTTGAATCCGGCCACGCGTGGTGGCTCAAGCCTGTAATCCCAGCACTTTGGGAGGCCGAGACGGGCAGATCACGAGGTCAGGAGATCGAGACCATCCTGGCTAACACAGTGAAACCCCGTCTCTACTAAAAAATACAAAAAACTAGCCGGGCGAGGTGGCAGGCACCTGTAGTCCCAGCTACTCGGGAGGCTGAGGCAGGAGAATGTCGTAAACCCGTGAGGCGGAGCTTGCAGTGAGCTGAGATCCGGCCACTGCACTCCAGCCCGGGCGACAGAGCGAGACTCCGTCTCAAAAAATAGTCCCAGCTACTAGGGAGGCTGAGGCAGGAGAATGGCGTGAACCCGGGAGGCGGAGCTCGCAGTGAGCTGAGATCCGGCCACTGCACTCCAGCCCGGGC
>NW_016822740.1:88675-94645 GCF_001698545.2 Rhinopithecus bieti | reverse complement strand
AAAAAAAAAAAAAAAAGAAGGTAATTAACAGTTAAGTGTTAAATAACAATACATCTCCCTTCTGAGAGAATACAAGTCTACTATAGCTTCTATTTTTATTTTTTAAAAATAGCAAAATTTGACAGGAATGCCAAAGACATTTGTTGTGAAAATAAATATACAAATATCAAATTAGTTAAATTAGTTGGACTTAATTAACAATTATTTTTACTCAAGTTAACAATCAATTCATCAAAAGATTAATGCTCATGAAGAGTTTTCAAATGTTGCTTAGCATAAGAATCGCTTATAGCATTTGTTAAAAGCATGAATGAGTTCCTGGCTCACATTCCAAAACAATTGAACTCCAGGAAATTTTTACAATCATGTAATTTGGGGAGCATTATTCTAGTAAATGTCATAAAATACAAGGCTGTATTCTTTCAGTGCCAATAAATTTAGTTAATTCTACGTGAGATGATCATTTAAATGCATTATCTTGCATTTTTTCAGCAAAATGACAACCTACACGATGATGACAAATAAGTTGGTTCTTTATTTTATCCTTCAATCGCTTACTCTGACAATACAGCTCCAGCCACATATGTTTATTTTACTGGGCTAATTTTGATCTCTAGACTCCTTGTTTTGCCTGAAATGACTACCAGAGTTGAGGTTGTTACCTTGTGTTTCTTAAGGAGAATGTATTATTTGATGTAATATTCTCATGAACCAATCATGTCACTGTTTCTAAGTATTAATACATATTTCAAGGACATGATTGTTGTTAGTTGAGCGAAAAATATTCTTATACATCCTTCACAGAGTAGCCACATCAAAGAGTTTCTGGAGAGTTGGCTTTAAGTTTCTAAAACTCCCACTCATAAACTAGTGACTTCCACAGTCACTGTAGGCCTTCTTACCATCTGGGGCTTTATAACACTAGAACATTCAAAAAATAATATTCGACAGTAGATTTTCTTGGGTGACACATAGCCTTTGATATTTCTACACTACACTGGAAAAGACAATATACCAATTTAGCTTGATTTATTTTCAGAATGTATTCTGGACAACAACAGTTCAGAATCATCAACTGTGACAACGAGAAGCATTTAGTGTGCTAAATCGGTGTACATGTGTGCATCCATATGTAATGTGTATGCACTGTGAAATGAAAAATGCACATTATCAATACATTTAAATAAGCGTAATCAGTATATGTGCTACATTAAATAAACAGCTATGAGTTCCCAAGGCAATGCACTCCATCAGGAAATTACCCAATGAATCCTTTTTGCACAGGCTAAAAATAAATACCCAGGTTTCTGTTGAACTAACTTTTCTTTAAGGACATGCATTTTATCTTAAAGAAAAGAGTCAGCTCATTCTTACTTCTCCCATAAAAATTCTATGATTGTCTCTATTTTCTACTTTTTCCATTACATGGTAGCCCTGAATAATTTATTTATAAAGAATTGAGGAGGTATTGCACTCAGCAACTATCATAAGAAAAGCCTGTGAAAGCACCAAAGCTATTACCATGGATTTCCTATCTTTTAGACAATTTTATTTTTCCGGGGCTGTGAAATGACATTTTTTTTTTCAGATTCCATTTAAATTACGTCCTCAGCAAATAACATGTCCTCAGCAAAGCCTAACTTTAGAAATACAGCTACTGATAAGATTTATTTTTAGAGTCCTCTTTACAGAATCTGTGCCATCACTGATGTGAAATAGAAACACAATAGAATTAAGTAAATGTACAACTGGTGATCTTAAGAGTACTGCACCTTAAGTATTCTGCACCATGAGGTGACCTTGTATTCATAGTCATCTTCAAAATGGGCATCTGAATGACTGTCTATCTTTATGAGAAAACTGGACATGGTTGAGAAATCAGAGGAAGGAGATAGCAGAGATTTCTGCTGGTGTAGTGCTGGAGAAGTGTAATTTTGTGTTGATAGCTCTAAAGATTTTAACTTCGGCTTGTAGATAAGACTATATAGCTGACTGTAGCAAGTATAACACACTTAGCATTTGTACTTTCATGTTTAAGAGGGAAGGAGATCAGTCACTAAATACGAATGCTGCACATGTTAGCAATAGAGATAGTGATTTTGTAACTTTAATTGCACTTGCCTTAAATCTTTTTCCAAAAAGAAATTATATATATAAACAAATAAGATGAGGATGGTTAAAGAACATTGTTTAGAAATAGGCAAGTTCTGCGCTGATTATCCTTTTTTACAGAATTTAATGCATAATGGCAGAGTATATTTACCAGATCCATGTCAAGAGTATATGAGCACATGATAACAGCAGTTTGTATAAGCACAGGTGTTCTATGTTTAGATTAAAAATTAACCATGATAACTTTTGGTGTGACTGCTTTCAATTTGAAGAAGTTGGATGTTTAAAGATAAATTTATTACTTGCATAAGAATATTTTGTATAATATTGGGAAAGGTTTAAAAAATGGACTTGCTTTATGGAGTGCAACTTTCAGAGAAAATAAACAGGGTATGTGTCCAGTTTGTAAAATGTTTTCTTTCAAGATTACTCTTTCTCTGGTTAAATGCAAGGATGTGATGACTTGAAATACATTTTTGTGTGAATTGAACAATACCACCAACAATAACAAAAAAATAAAGCAATGTGAATAAGTTCCGTATGCAAACTTCTTTTAATCAATGTTAGTAGATCCTGAGAACAAAAAAGGAGATCCATTTTTGTGAAAATAATGCTAGTAATAATTATCAACAAGGTTGACCATTTGATGCATAAACATATATCCATATCCATTATAAAAAATATTTAAAAGTTTTCTCTTTGGATACATTTTATTCATTCTTCAGTCTAAAATTATATTGATTTTCTAACATGAAAAACAATAAGTTAATAGCACCCCATAATTCTTATTAAATATTTATGACATCAAAATTAAATATGAAGAGAGTTCTTCAATTCTATGTGTACCTGTTTGCGAATATAGGTCTTGGGGTAAAAATATTAGAAAAGTTACGAGAACAAACATATTTAGGAAAATAGGATGCTGGTCAATATTTGTTATGTATATCTCTAACTCTGATATAAATATATATGTGTGTGTATATATATATCTACTGTATATATACATATATATTCCTTATACTGTAGTTGTGTTTAGTTTAGATACCCAGCATTGAAATCTATAAATGTAATTGTGAGTTGGTTTGGGGAATCAAGTAGTAGCTACAAAGATGAAAATGTCCCTTGAAGATTACCATGAGAGGATAATCATTCCCGATAAGATGAGGGGATTCTTTTATACATGTTTTTCTATGTATTATGCAATAAGTGGTTTTAAGGAAGTTCTGTAAACTCCTACTTAAGAAAAAATAGAGAAACTGAAAATAGCATTCTTAACTGGGGACAAGACTTGTGACAAGAAAACCAGAAAAGAATCACATGTTTTAGACATGATGCATTGTACCTGCAGCACAATGAGCTGTGAAAAGTAATAAACTAATTATATAGACTTTGTTTTAAGTTTGGAAAACATTTCTTCCAAGAGACCAAAGGCATTAAAATGAAAACTAATTTCTGTTATATCACAGATGTTTCTATACCCATGGTAAGTATTACTGCTTCTTAATGATGCACAATTATTCTATATTTTGAATATCTGTGTAAAAGTTCGCAGTTATAACTGTATTAGGTCGTGCCCCGAGGAAACGCCAAAATCAAGAGTGGGTGGATGCAGTTGCTCAAAGTAGTATTGCAGACATTTATTTTGAAAAGTAAAAGAGCATTTAGATCAGTAAAAATAACAATGGAACATTAACCCATATAAATTGACCCTTATGTGTTACTTTTTCACCCACTCCCAATTGTCTTTGTAGAGTATGACTGAATCAAAATACTGGTATACGATAATCGTTTTCTCATAATTCATCTAAGAATTTGACCAAACTAACAATGTAGAGTCCTTCTTTTGGTCCATCTCTCTAATCTCTGTCTTAAAACAGAAAAAGGAAGACCTCCCCACAAACACACACCCACAGAGTGGATTTTCTTTTACTCTTTTCTCCAATGTTCTGAGCTTCCTTGCTCCAGGTCTGTATTGTGATTATAGAATACAATCTTTCTGTGATGGTGTCAACAGAAGCAAGAAGTCAGGTGAAGAACAGATCAGCAAGGTAGCACTTGGGTGGGCCGCCAAGGTTGAAGGTACAAAAGTCTAATCTTGAGTTGTCAAAGTCTACACCTGTTAACAGAGATAGGGATGATCATTCTCCTTTGGACAGACTCATGCTAACCAGGCATTTAAGATTTTTTCTTCAAAAAAATGAGAATTATTAATTGTGGTCAAAAAGACCAGAATGTTCTTTCTGCCTTGTTAGAAAGCCAAGTCATAATCAGAAACTTGAGAAATGTGGAATGATAAAGAAGAAAGTGAACAGAAAGTACTTAATGTCAATTGTCTTGATGGATTTGTCTCCACCACTGAGAAATAATTGCTATTCTGTCTCTTTTCTGGTCATTTTCTTCCTTACACAGAGTTAGAAAGATAGAGACAAATTCTGACTACTCATGTTTCCTTAGTCTGGACTCACAGATGCCCCAACCCTCTTATTAAATAGCACAGCTTTAGATATAACAATATAGCCATGCCTGATTCTCTCTGCCTGGAATATGGGTGTTAACTTCTCAGGCATTCATTTGAAAATCTCTGCTTTGAATAGCTAATCTTCTTGAGCACTTTGTCTAAGATAACCTAAATCTTCAACTTTGGGGTCGAATGTTGTTTTTGGTTAAATGAGCTCAATACACCATTAAGTAAGACCTATTGATTTGAGCTGATGATGTTTAATAATTGAAGTACACATTGTAGACCTCATTATTCTTTTAAAATGTAGGGAGAAAGAGCACCAGATAAATATTCCCAGGGCTTGTTTTAAGGGTCTGGCAGAAGAGAGCAGCTGTTTACTCAGTTTATCTGTTTTGATCTTTAGTAGACCTCCCTTTAAGATTACGTTTGCCAGAAGTTTTCATCAGCTAACCTAACCACATGGAAGCCATAGCAGGGAGAGCAGGATAGCATAAAGAGCAGACAAGTCACTTACATTAAGTTGAGAGACCTTGAGCATGTTATGTTACCTCTTTTATCCTCAAATGCCACATTTATAAAAAAACATAAAAGTAGACATTAAAACATTTCATGAAGGTAAACTGTAAAAGTTCCTTCCTTCCTTACTTCATTGATTCATTAATGCCAGGCCTTGTTCCAGGTGCTGAGAACATATTGGAGAATCACATAGACAATATTCCTGATCCATGGGATCTTAGTTTTGGGTAGAGTGTGAGAAAAAAGGCAAGTCCCTTAATCAGTGAGAAAATTTCAGACAGTGATACATGGAATGACGGTATAAACTAGAAAGATGTGATAGGAAATAGCTACCTGGGGAGGTTAATTTTGCATAGTTATTACTGAAAGCTACTTTTAAGAGGTGAAATTATGGCTGGACCTAGAATCAAGAGAAGCAGACAACCAGGGAAAGATCTGGCATTAATTGCCATTCCATCCAAAGAACTAATCTTGAGGCCAGGAATGTGGCCTCAAAGACTTTGAGACAAGAATGAGGTGGATGTATTTGAGGAAGAAAAGGAAGGTCATTGGCTGGGTGCTCACGCCTGTAATCCCAGCACTTTGGGAGACCGATGTGGGTGGATCACGAGGTCAGGAGTTCGAGACCAGCCTGACCAACATGGTGAAACCCCCGTCTCTACTAAAATATAAAATTAGCCAGGCATGGTGGCGCACGCCTGTAATTCCAGCTATTCAGGAGGCTGAGGCAGGAGAATCGCTTGAACCTGGGAGGCGGAGGTTGCAGTGAGCTGAGATCGTGCCATTGCACTCCAGTCTGGTTGACAGAGCGAGACTCCATCTCAAAAAAAAAAGAAAAGAAAAGAAAAGAAAAGAAAGGCCATTATTGCTGGGACATTGTG
>NW_016822740.1:82172-88228 GCF_001698545.2 Rhinopithecus bieti | reverse complement strand
TTTTTTTTTTTTTTTTTAAACATTTGATTTGGAGTATATTACTGATGTCCAGGAAGGTCTTTAATAGGTTGCAATCAAGAGCGCTTATCTTTACTTCTCTAAATATTTCATCAAATCAGCTGTAAGAAAAGCTAAACCAAACCAAAATCCACACTCAGTTTAAGGATTTGATATGCTGTATCAGAGCCATGGGCTACTCAAGGTCTATATGGTTTTGGGGAGTAGGGGTAGCAAGTTAAAGATGGACAGGAAATGCCTATCTTTGAACCCATGCAATAGTCTATTACCTGTCACATCTCCAAGATTTGCAAAAAAAAGAGTTGGGAAGGAAAACATGTGCAAAGATGCCTGGGAGAAATGTATTGATTTAGTTCTCTATTGCTCTATAAAGTTAAGCGAATGGCTTAAAATAAGCATTTTATTATCCCTCATGAGAATTGACTGGTATCAGCTGGAATCAGCTGGGTGGTTCTTTCACTGGTCTCATTTAAGGCCTCTCCTGCAGTTGCGGTCACGTTGGAGATGGGGATGGAGTCGTATGGAGGCTAAACTGGGATGCTAGGATGACTGCACCTCGCTTCCTCTCCATATAGTTCAGGGCCTCTGTTTTCCACTTGGCCCCTCTCTACCTGGTCCCTCCAGGAGGCTACTAGACTTCTTACATGGAAGTTCAAGTTTTTCAGAAGTGCAAAAGTGGAGGCAGCTAGGCCTGCGTAAGGTTTACCGTGACTTTCACCACGTTACATTGGTTTCAATGAGTCAAGTCAGAAGGCTACCCTAGATTCATTGTGGGAGAGGGCCACATTAGGGCATACATTCAGAAATATGTGGTTCATAGGAGTCATCTTTCAAGACTTGCTACCACAGAATCAGTGAGAAAAAAAGGATGTGTGGGGCTGATGCTTCCGTGTAGAGCCCAGTGTATGGTCTCACCTCACGAAACCATGGTATGGTTGGTCTTTGAGAGGCAGAAGATCCATAGCTGCCATCAGCATGTAGGAAAAACTGTCTAATCTCAAATGCTCATTATTAACACCAAAATTTTCTTAAAGTACACAAGCAGGAAAATTCTCTCTTCTTTCCTCTTCCCCTTTTTATTTATAAGGGTTCTTTCTTGTTTTAGTCAAAACTTTATCGCTCTGCTTACAGAAGAACAGAGAGCCAGGTATTTCGGGGAGATTTTATATTGAGGTTCAGTTTTGCTGGTATTGAACTAATGCTAAACCTCCATAAGCAAAGACCCGAGGGATCACTCCTTACATAAATAAAAATTCAGAGGCACATAAATTACTTTTTTATCTTAAGTCCTCAAAACTGGGTACAAAACACAGATACAGTTTTCTAGCCGAGGTCATAATAACCTTTTGAACAAGAATGAAGAAGTTGAGGCTATATTAAATTCTCATTAGCATTTCTTTGATCAAATGTATATTTTCCTCCTTTTCACAACTTTTTTTTTTCAAATGCAAATATGTGCTTAAACATTAGCCACTGAGCTGCAACTGGGAGAGCATGCACAGAATGTTTAAATATGCAAATCAGCACCACAGAGAGGAAAAGATGAACCTCTCTACTTGGCTCTTTTGTACACAGCAGCAAGCAGAGGAAAGTACAATTAAATAGAGTCTCTCTGAACTCCTCAATCAAGAAGTATATGTTATCAACTGAACTATAAGCAGCTATGCTGCCAGAAGTCTTAGCAAAATGCCACATGTGCCCAAGAGAGATTCCAAATGGAATACAATTACAGTTAAATTGAGATACCTATTAAGGAAAGTGGCCCAAATCTGTGTTCATATAGATCAAATGCAAAGTTTTATTTGAAATTTGGCTCAGTCCTTTCATTCTGTGGATGATTTTTAAAGTAAATATGGATGACCAATATGAACTGATGAAAGTAGAGGCTTGTAGGAGTAAACCTTCCAGGGTACCTTACCTAAAGGAAACTGCCCAATTCAAGAAAGAGTGACATTTACTAAAATGTTGACTTTTTTTTTTCAAAAATATAAACAGATGCAAATAAGTCTACACATGCCAATTAGGTGATGCACCAAGTGTTGGTGAAGTCATGAGGAGATGAGGAAATCAGCATGCTTATTAACTACAGGCTAAAGGGTAAATTGGCACAATGCTCTTTTTAGAGTGAAAAGATGGTATCAATTTCCACCTACCTGAAGCTTTTCTTCTCTTTAAATTCTGTTCACTAACCTACTACTGTCTACTGAACATTCCATTGAGAGCCTTATCCACAGTGCCTAGAACACCATAAGACTGGAAGTATGCATTTTAATTTGGCATCTTCACACGCAGAACCAAACTCCTTCATTCTAATTCTGCCGCCTCCTAATTACATTTCTCTCTCCTCCTCTTTTTGTTAAATCTATTTTTTATTATTTATTTTAAAATTTTGTGGGTACATAGTAGGTGTATACATTTATGGAGTACATGAGATATTTTGATACAGGCGTAAAAATCATATCCAGGTAAAGGGGTATCCATCACCTCAAGCATTTATCCTTTGTATTATAAACAATTCAATTATACTCTTACTTAAAAATGTACAATTAAATTATTATTGACTATAGTCACCTTGTTGTGTTATAAAATACTAGATCTTATTAACTCTATCTAATTGTTTTTTGTACCCATTACCTCTCCACACTTCACACTCCCCCACTAACCTTCCCAGCCTCTGGAAACCATCCTTCTACTCTCTATTGCCATGAGTTCAGTTGTTTTAATTTTGAGCTCCCACAAGTAACTGAAAAGATGTGATGTTTGTCCTTCTGTGCCTAGCTTATTTCACTTAACATAAGGACCTCCAATTCCATCCATATTGTTCAAATGACAGGATCTCATTCTTTTTTTATGGCTGAATAGTACTCCATTGTGTATATTTACCACATTTTCTTTATCCATTCATCTTTTGATAGACACTTAGATTGCTTCCAAATCTTGGCTATTGTGAACAGTGCTGCAATAGACATGAGAGTGCAGACATCTCTTCAATAAATTGATTTCCTTGCTTTGGGAATATACCTAGGAGTGGGATTGCTGGATCATATGGTAGCTCTATTTTTAGGTTTTGGTGAATCTCCAAACTGTTCTCCATAATGGTTGTACTAATTCACATTTCCAATGAGAGTGTATAAGGGTTCCCTTTACTCCACATCCTCAGTAGCAATTGTTATTTCCTCTCTTTTGAATAAAAACTATTTTAACCAGAGTGAGGTGATGTCTCATCACAGTTTGGATTTGCATTTCTCTGATGATCAATGATATTCAGCACCTTTTCATATACCTCTTTGACATTTGTGTGTATTTTTTTGAGAAATGTCTATTCAGACCTTTGGCCCATTTTTAAATAGACTATTAGATTTTTTTCCTATAGAGTTGTTTCAGCTCTTTATATATTCTGGTTATTATTCCATTGTCAGACGTATACAGCAAATATTTTCTTCCATTCTGCGGGTTGTTGTTTCACTTGTTCATTGTATCCTTCACTGTGCAAAAAGCTTTTTAACTTGATATAATTCCATTTGTCCATTTTTGCTTTGGTTGCCTCTACTGTGGGGTATTACTCAAGAAATGTTTGCCCAATCCAATGTTCTGGAGAGTTTCCCCAACGTTTTATTTCACAGTGTCATAGTTTGAGGTCTTATATTTAAGTTATCAAAATCAATTTTGACTTGATTTTTATATATGCTGACAGAAGTCTAGTTTCATTCTTCTGCATGTGGATATCGAGTTTTCCGAGCACCATTTATTTATTGAAGACACTGTCCTTTCCCTAGTGCATGTTCTTGGTGCCTTTGTCAAAAATGAGTTCACTGTAAATGTATGGAATTGTTTCTGGGTTCTCTATTGAGTTCCACTGGTCTACTTATCTGTTTCTATGCTAGCACAATGCTGTTTTGGTTGCTACACCTCTGTAGTATCATTTGAATGCAGGTAATGTGATTCCTCCAGTTTTGTCATTGTTGCTCACGATAGTTATGGCTATTCTGGTTCTTTTGTGGCTCCGTATAAATTTTAGAATTTGTTTATTCTATTTCTATGAAGAATGTTTTAGGTGTTTTTGTAGGGATTGCAATGAATCTGAAGATTGCTTTGGGCAATATGGACATTTTAACCACATTGATTTTTCCAATCCAAGAACGTGGAATATATTTCCATTTTTTGTGTCCTCTTCAACTTCTTGCATCAATGTTTCACAGTTTTCATTGTAGAGATCTTTCACTTATTTGCTAAAGTTAATTCCTAGATATTTAATTTTATTTGCAGCTATTGTAAACAGGACTACATTTTGATTTCTGTTTCAGATTGTTCGCTGTTGACATGTAAAACTGCTACCCATTATTGTATGTTGATTTCACATTCTGCAACTTTACTGAATTTGTTTATCAGTTCTAATCGATTTTTTGGTGGAGTCTTTGGGTTTTTTTCCAAATGTAAAATAATATCATCTGCAAGCAAGAATAATTTCACTTCTTCCTTTGCAATTTATATGCCTTTAATTTATTTCTCTTGTCTGATTGCTCTAGCTAGGACTTCCAGCACTATTTGAATAACAGTGGTGAAAGTGGTCTTCCTTATCATGTTCCAGATCTTGAAGGAAATGCTTTCAGCTTTTCCCCATTCAGTATGATACTACCTTTGGGTCTGCCATATAGGGCTTTTACTGTCTTTTGGTATGTTTTTCCATCCCCAGTTTTTTGAGGGTTTTTATCATGAAGAGATGTTGTGTTTTATCAAATGTTTTTTCAACTTCCATTGAAATGTTCATATGTTTTTTGTTTTTTTTGTGTGTGACAAAGTCTCGCTCTGTCACCCAGGCTGGAGTGCAATGGCCTGATCTTGGCTCACTGCAACCTCTGCCTCTTGGGTTCAAGCGATTCTCCTGTCTCAGCCTCCCAAGTAGCTGGGATTACAGGCATGTGCTACCACGTCTGACTAATTTTTTTGTATTTTTAATAGAGATGGGGTTTTACTATGTTAGCCAGGCTGGTCTCAAACTCCTGACCTCAAATGATCCACCTGCCTTGACCTCCCCAAGTGCTCGGGAAATGTTCATATGGCTTTTTGTTTTGTTTTGTTTTGTTTTGTTTTGTTTTTGAGACAGAGTTTCGCTCTTGTTACCCAGGCTGGAGTGCAATGGCACTATCTTGGCTCACTGCAACCTCCGCCTCCCGGTTCAAGTGATTCTCCTGCCTCAGCCTCCCAAGTAGCTGGAATTATAGGTGCCTGCCACCATGCCCAGCTAATTTTTGTATTTTCAGTAGAAACAGAGTTTCACCATGTTAGCCAGGCTGGTCTCGAACCCCTGACCTCAGGTGATCCTCCCACCTCGGCCTCCCAAATTGCTGGGATTACAGGCATGAACCACTGTGCCTGGCCCATATGGTTTTAATCTCTCATTCTGTTAATATGATGTTTCACATTGATTGATTTACATGTGTTGAACCATCCTGGCATTCTTGGAATAAATCCCACTTGGCCATGATGAATGATCTTTTCATTGTGTTACTGAATTCAGTTACTAGTATTTGGTGAAGGATTTTTTGCATCAGTGTTCATCAGGGATATTAGCCTATGGTTGACTTTTCTTGAGGTATCTTTGTTTGGTTTTGGTATCACAGTCATACTGGCCTTGTATGATGAGTTTAAAAGTATGACCTTGTCCTCTATTGTTTGGAATTCTTTGAGTAGTATCAATATTGGATCAATATTCATTCTTCTTTAAATGTTTTGTAGAACTCAGCAGTGAAGCCACTGGGTCCCAAGAGTTTTCTTGCTGGAAAACTTTTTATTACAGCTTCAGTCTCATTATTTGTTATTGGTCTGTTCAGGTTTTGGATTTCATTATGGTTCAATCTTGGTAGGCTATATATGTCTAGGAATGTATTCATTTCTTCTAGATTTTTTAATTTATTGGCATACAGTTGCTCATAGTAGCCACTAATGATCCTTTGAATTTCTGCAAGGTCAGTTGTAATGTCTCCTTTTTCACTTCTGATTTTATTTGTTTGGGTTTTTTTTTTTTTTTTTTTTCCTTG
>NW_016822740.1:76196-81485 GCF_001698545.2 Rhinopithecus bieti | reverse complement strand
GGATGGTCTTGATCTCCTGACCTCGTGATCCGCCCGTCTCGGCCTCCCAAAGTGCTGGGATTACAGGCTTGAGCCACCGCGCCCGGCCTCTAGTTTCATTTCTATTTCAATCTCTTTGTTAATTTTATCTGGTAGGATTCTGAACTCCTTCTGTATGTTATCTTGCATTTCTTCGCATTTCCTCAAAACAGCTATTTTGAATTCTCTGTTTGAAAGGTCACATATCTCTGTCTCTCCATGATTGGTCACTGGTGTCTTATTTAGTCCATTTGGTGAGGTCGTGTTTTCCTGGATGGTCTTGATGCTTATGGGTGTTCATTAGTGTCTGGGCACTGAAGAGCTAGGTATTTATTATAATCTTTGTAGTCTGGGCTTGTTTGTACCCATCCTTCTTGGGAAGTCTTTCCAGGTATTTGAAAGGACTTGGTTATTGTGATAACTTAATGGTCACTGCAGCTGTATCTGCATTAGGGGACACTCCAAGCCCAATAATGCTGTGGTTCTTACAGACTCATAGAAGTTTCACCTTGGTGGTCTTGGATAAGATCCAGAAGAATTTTCTCGATTACCAGGCAGAGAATCTTGTTCTCTTCCCTTACTTTCTCCCAAACCAACAGAGTCTGTCTCTGTGCTAAACTGCCTGGAGCTTGGGGAAGGGTGACACAAGCACCCTTGTTGCCACCACCACTGATAGGGCACTGGGTCAGACCCAAAGCCAGTGCAGCACTGGGTCTCACCCAAGGCACACTATAACCACTCCCTGGCTACCACCTATATTCACTTATGGCCCTAGGGCTCTATAATCAGCAAGTGGCATATTCAGACAGGCTTGTGTTCTTCTCTTTAGGGTGGGCTCTGGGAGGTTCCAGAAATGCCATCTGGGAGCCAGGTCCTGGAGTTGGAAACCTTAGAAATCTACCTGTTGCTCTATTCTCTTAAGGCTTAGTTGGCATCCAAACCACAAGAAAGGTACCTTTAACTCTTCCCTCCCTTTTGCACAGGCCAAGAGTCTCTCCCAGTAGCCACCACGACCTCAGGCTTGTGGGAAATACTTCCAGGTGTTCACTTTAGGCCCACAGTCTCTTCAGTCAGCTTCTGGTTAATGCTGCCAGGCTTGGAACTCTCCCTTCAGGGCTGTGGGCTCCCTGTGGTCCAGGGCAGGTCCAGAAATGCCATCCAAGAGGTAAGGCCTGGAATTGCGGACCCCAGGAATCCACTTGGTGATCTACCCCACTCTGGCCAGGCTGGTACCTAAGCTGCAAGTCAAAGTCCCATCTACTCTTCCTTCTGCTTTTCTCAAGTAGAAGGAGTTTTGCCTCATAGCCTTCACAGCTGGGAATGTGTTGAGTCACATTTGAAGCCACCACATCTCAGAGTCTCACCCAAAGCTCATGGCGTATACTACCTGGCTACCACTGTTGATTATTCAGGGCCCAGGGGCTCCTGATTCAGCAGGTGTTTAGTCCTGCCAGGACTGAGTGAGTCCCTCCCTTCAAGGCAGCAGGTTTCCAGAAGGCCCAGAGTGTGTCTAGAAATGTTGTCTGGGATCTAGGGCCTGGAAAGGGGCCTGACAACTCTGCCTATCCTACTGTGGCTTAGAAGGTATCCAAGTTGCAAGACAAAGTCCTCTCTACTCTTCCCTCTCTTCTCCCAAGTAGGAAGAAGTCTCTTCAGAGTTGCAAGCTGCACTGTCTGGGATTAGAGGAAGTGTGGCACAAGCACTTTCTTGACCAGGTGGTGTCTCACTAGATCACATGCCCCCTCACCAAGTCTACTGGCTCTGAGCCCAGCACAGCACCAGGACTTGCCTAGAAGTTGCAGTCCTTGTGGTATAGACTACCTTTCAAGTTTATTTAGGACCTCAGAGCATTTTGGCCTGCAGTGGCAAGGCTTGCTGGATCTCAAGTTCCAGCTACTGGGATGGCCAATTCCCCTCTGCCTAGGGCTGGTCTACATGCTCCCTTTGTGAACAGTGGCTGAGTTCTGTTCAGTGTTGCTTTCCGCTACGGCAGGGCAACACTGAGTTCCAATGTAAAGTCCCACAATTACTATGCCCTCCCTCCCCCAAGTGCACAGATTCTCTCTCCATGCCATGAGGCCGCTGCCAGGGGATGTGGAAAAGATGGTGCCAGCAGATCAAGATTGTCTTTTCTACCCTCTTTAGAGTTTCTTTCAGTGATATTAAGTTAAAACCTGGCACTGTGAACACTCACCTGATTTTTGGTTCGTATGAAGCTTCTTTTTTGTGTAGACGGCTGTTAAATGTGTTCTTCCTATGGGGAGGATAATCAGTGGAGGCTTCTATTCAGCCACATCGCTCCACCTCCAATTTCTACATTTTCAATAAAAACTGGCATGATATAAAGAAAATAATACAAGCTTTGAAACTGGGAAAACAATTTTTAATCCTGGCTTCTCAACTTGTTATGGACCTTTGCCGAGTTAATATATTTGAACCTCAGATTTTTCATCTATAAGAGAGAGATAATAGTACTGACCCCATAGCATGTTGTGAATATTCCATTTCTATATATTGATATGACACACAGATGGCATCTAAGTGGGTTATGTAATGCTAGCTGCTTCAACAATTTAGAAAATATTCAATGGCCTAACTTACTCAAATTTTATGGCTACAGGTGAGGTATTCTAATCAGCCAACACATAATCCTTGGGATTTTTCTATTTGCAGTTTTACCATTCTCTGGGCCTCAGGGTATGAGTTTTCAGAAGCCCACCCTCACTTGATTGCTAAAGAATCCGTATGGAAATGCCATATCACTTCCATTCATTCTCCAGTACGTCAGAATTAGTCATTTGGTAACACCTAAACTGAGTGTGCCAGAAAGTTTAGAAAGGTACAGACTGGCACTGGACAGCCTCCAGCAACAACTTAGCATTATAGAAGTCCCAATTTATGATGAACAGCCATCCATCCATCATAGTCAGCCTATCGGATCTCCACATATCCCTGTATACCCATCTTTCCACGTGTAGAAAGTGCTTACCTGCCTACATAGGTGGCAACTCAAATTCCCATCCAGTCTCTGCATTTAGCTGAGCCTTAGATGGAAGACTAAAGATTTATCCTTTCCGTCGAGTATAGGTGTAGCTTCTCATTGTCTAGATACCTATGAAATAAAATACGAACTTTATGCCTCGCCCTCACCTCCAGAACACAATGGTAGAGCAAGGACAGGAAAACATCAATTTTTTAAAATTACATTTGGAAAAGAGAAGAATGGGAAATACAGAAAGTTCACTGATTTATAGAAATTTGGAAATCTTGGCAGGCAAGCTTTATAACGATTCCAGGCTTCCACTCTAGAAGTGAGTAGAATTCTTGATTAGACTTTGATTCTCTTTTTGTATAGAACTCCATTATCCATTGCTTTATATGTCCAGTGGGTCCACTCTTTGTGGGGGTCTTTGTTATTCATTTTCCTCAATGGACTCATGTAACACAGGCACTAAGTAGGCCATCCTTGGGGGTTGCACACATTTCATTACTGCTTTTATGCTTATGCAATTTTGGGGGTCTGTGTGTAGTTTTAATTTTTGATTAGTCAAAGGCTTTGACCCTTGCATTCATTGATAGTCTTTTTGGCAATACAATTCCTTCAACTACTTTATTGGCTTTTGGTTGATTAGCTGTTAATCTGTCTAATTTGCTTGCAACTGCATCCAAGGTTCTTTTCCAGAGAGAATTCGCATACTTAATCTATCTCTTTATTTCCTTATCCTCTTGTCAGTGTCTCAATTTAATTACGACTGCCTTGAGATCATCTGAAATAAAAGGCTTGAGTAGGAGGATACATTAATAATCTGGCCTTGGCTGCAGGATAGATTCCTTCTGTTATAAGAAGAAGTCCAAACAGGCATTTGTTGCTCAAACCTTCATGAGTTTTATCTTCTGCTTTTTAGCTCCATAAGCAATTTGCTTTTCTAGCCATGTAGGGATCTAAATTTCTGGAGTCTTTCTATTCCCTTTTATTTCTGCTCCCAAGGCAGTTCTTGTATGAGTTCAATTTTGTGTGTGTAATAACTGTTAAACACAGCAAGTTATAGCCAGCATACGCTAATATTATGTTTTCCCACCACCTCCCTTAGGGCTACTGGCTCAGTAGGAACCTAATCTCCCTTCTCAGGTATCACAGGCAACACTTTCACCTAGTGTTTTACCACTGTATTATATGTGTGACTCCAGCTTTCTAACCTTTGATATCAGTTTCCACATCACCCTCCAACTGCCTGCTAAGTCAGGGATATAATTAGACTGCCAGTTCCTTACTTCAAAGAACCAATTTCTGTATTTTTAAAGTAATATAAACCATGCTAAATGATGTAACAAAAAAATC
This sequence comes from Rhinopithecus bieti, assembly GCF_001698545.2. Taxonomy (NCBI): domain Eukaryota; kingdom Metazoa; phylum Chordata; class Mammalia; order Primates; family Cercopithecidae; genus Rhinopithecus; species Rhinopithecus bieti. The sequence goes on along the minus strand of NW_016822740.1, from coordinate 77,127 downwards.
CCCAAATGTCAGTGGTTTAACCCAATAGAGGTTTATTTCCTCTCTCTCTCTCTTAAAAATCTAATGCTATGTCCCTGATCATCCCAAACTACCTTGCACTAACGAAGGGCTCTTTCTATCTTGTGGTTCCACTACCTTCTAAGGCCTCCGAGTTTTCTTGGCATTGAGTTAACAAACATAGGGAAAGAGTTTGTAGAATACCCTCCTGCTTCTTAAAGGTATGGACCCAGGAGTGCCATTCATCTCTTCTGCTCGTGTTCTGTTAGATAATATATATGGTAGTTTAGGTTCTGAAGGATGTAGATGGAGATTAACATGAAGCAATACTATTAGGGAGTGCTTTCGGAATCAACATTTCTGGAAGGGAAGGGAAGAAAGTAGGATTGGGCAAAGGAAGAAATTGGCCTGTGATGCAGTTCCAAAAAAGATCTCAGCCAACATTCATGGGCAGTTGTGAAGGTAAAATGGTCCTTTACAGCAGTCTCATGTTGCAACTAGGGTGCTAGTCATTTGTACGTCTGTACAGACAAATTACTGGACGCAGGCTGCCTTTGGAGAGGAGGTGTGAAATTGAGCAAGACAGCTTGCTCCAGCTCAGGGCAGTTTTCTGAGAGTGATACAGCTGAGAACTTTCATTTGGCAGTCCTTCTAGAAGCTGGGGAAGCAAATACTTTAGATCTGAAAAGGAGATCTGAGCAGTACATCACAACTTATATCATAACTGATTCTAATGTGACACGGGTTACTGAAGGGCATGGGAAATGTTTTCTCGCTCAGGCAGCTCCCTCTCATTGATACCTTTACACCATGGAAAAGAGAATATTAATGTTTGGTGGCAATCTCCAACAGAGATAAAACGTATTTTCTGATGTCAGTCAGACATGATTTCTAAAGAGTGACCACATTTTATAATAAGCTATATGATGTGCCT
>NW_016822740.1:68556-73262 GCF_001698545.2 Rhinopithecus bieti | reverse complement strand
TTTTTGAGATGGAGTCTCACTGTGTCACCAGGCTGGAGTGCAGTGGCGTGATCTCGGCTCACTGCAACCTCTGCCTTCCGTGTTCAAGCAGTTCTCCTGCCTCAGCCTCCCAAGTAGCTGGGATTATAAGCATGTGCCACCACACTCGGCTAATTTTTTTGTATTTTAGTAGAGACAGGGTTTCACCATGTTGACCAGGCGGGTCTCCAGCTCCTGAGTACAAGCAATCTGCCCTCCTTGTCCTCCAAAAGTGCTGGGATTACACACCTGAGCCACTGCGCCCAGCCCAATGTTATTTCTTAGAATCAGATTTACTCATTATGTTCATTATTTTCACCATGTGTAGAATTACATGTATTTCCCAATTCATGAGTTTTTAAGGTTTATTAAATATATTCATATTTTAAAAATATACCCAAATATTCACGGACTCAGTAAAATGTATATTTGGCTTTGAGTCATTACAGTGTCCCTTTTAGGTAAGTAATATATATGCAAATTTTAAATTCTTTAACATACTTTTTTGATATATGTAAAATATACTATAAAGTCAATATTAGAGGCTTGTTACTATAATACAAGAAAATACAAAATAGATTTGAATTAATTTTTATCTTCTAACATAAATTATGGGTGAACTACAACATTTTACATTTTCTTTAAGGGGCAATATTCTTTGAAACCAATCGTATAATATTGCAATTGCTCCTAATAAAATACATTACTTGGATTCAAGCCTACGGATGCATGTATAGCATGAACTGAGAGGTATCTATTATAGAAGCCTTCAAAATTGGTTTGACAAAAGAGATATGATCTTTCACTGAGATTTGTACTTTGACATCATTAGGGGATTTCAAAGACATCACTAAGGGTTTCCAAGGATTGTGTGTTTCTTCCATAAATGCTCACTTCAATTTTGACACATAAATCATTCTCTGACCTTCAGCCTACATTTGACTCGTAGTCTTCAGTGTTTCCAGTGTAACCAGTCCAGGTTACCCCAAACATAGAGACTGAGAGGGAGTTCCATGACATTCTCTATGGTATTAGAGCAATTAGCCCTTTATCCTTTAGAAGAAACAAACCACTTTGAGGCCCTATCTATCCCGCTACAAGTCAGCCCTCAGACAGGAAAGGATAAAAACCCATTGCCCTGTTGGCTTTTGTAATGCCTAAAATTCCAACCCTGGAGATTCAATTTCTTCATCGAAAAGCCCATGTACAAGTAAAATAAAAATAACTTGAATGAAGTAAGGGTGGTTTCTATCATTTATTAACACCTTGATTTAAATGAATTATTCAATTGTTTTATGAAATAGCTTATTGGGAGAAGGAGATGAACCTGAATGCCAACTGTGTTGAATAGAGAAATAGGAGTATCACCAAGTTTGTGCATGAGGAGGGTGTATTGCTGCATAACAAGTTATCCCAAGACTTAGAGGCTTAAACAAACATACGTTTATTATTTCACAGTCTCTGAAGCATCTAGGCAGAGCTCAGCATGGTCCTGTGTTTCAGGGTCTATCACAGAATTACATCAAGGTGTTGGCTGGGGCTACAGTCTTACCTGAAGGTTCAGCTGGGAAAGAATATGTTTCTGAGCTTGCTCACGTGGTTGCTAGCCAGTTTCAGTTCCTTGAGTTCCTTGTGGGATTATATTTGGTGCCTCATTTCCTCAATGGCTGTTGAATAGAGGTTTCTTGCCACATGGGCCTTTCCAACATCACAGTTTGTTTACTCAAAGCAAGGTAGCTGGGATGGTGTGAGAGAGAGAGAGAGACAGAGATTGCCAGAAACGAGGAAGGCATTGCCTTCTGAAACCTAATCATGGAAGTGATAATCCATTGTCTTTGTTACATTTTATTCATTAGAAGCAGGTCATTGTGTCCTGCCTACACACAAGAGTGTGAATACCAGAAGTTGGGGATAATTGAGGGATATCTTGGAAAGCTGCATGCCACAAAGTGGTTGAATACAGAGTTAGGAGAGTGGAGGACCTGATAGCAAACTTCACTAAAATCATGTATCTTGTCTTTGTTGGTACTTGGCTCAAATGATTTATCAAGTATTACGATTCTATACCACAATCTTGAATTTATTAGAACATAAACTCAATGAAATCTAGAGCTTCTAGAAATCTCAATTTCAACATTGACAAAATAACAGAGTGATTATAGTCAATAATAACTTAATTGTACATTTTAAAGTCACTTAAAGCATGTAATTGGATTGTTTGTAACTCAAAGAATAAATGCTTGAGGGCATGGATATTCCATCCCCTGTGATGTGATTATTTCACATTGCATACCTGTATCAAAATATCGCATGTACCCCATAAATATATACACCTATTATGTACCCACAAAATTAAAAATAAATTTAAAAAAACTGATGAAATAAGGATGTTAATGCCTACTACAAAGACTTGTCAATGAAGATTAACTGAGAATAGTTTTATAGGTGGGATTATGGGTAATTTTTCTTCTCCTCATATTTCTCAATGCCTTAACATTTTCCAAAATCAAATGCGTGATTAATTTTAAAAATGCAAAACACTCAGCATATCATTTAGAATATATTAGATATTTAAGTAAATATTAGAATCCATTAGATCTAAACCTGCACTATTGAGTAGAAAGTATACTGAGCCATGGATTTGATGGAGCATTAATTCTCCTTTATTCAGAAGTTAATTGCTGTAAAATTGTTCTAAAAAGAAGAAATGAGGACAGGGCAAATTCACTCCGTAATGCTGAATGCACATTGGGAATCAGCTCCATCAATGTTCAGTATACAAGAAGTTGGTAATTATATTTACATGGACGAGACCTGCCTTATCATGTACAAGATTCTTGCTAACATTTAAGAGGAGAGAGCCACATACCCTAAATGCAGGCAATCTATCATTGTCTTGGCTCACTGCAACCTAGGAATACTTCTTTATCTCATTTTCTGCTGGTGCCAAACACTTAAAATGCTCTGTATTGTCCTGTACTATCTTCTCTACCCTTTCCCTTCTAACATAAAGAATGATGTTTTGATGTGTGTTTTTTTTTGTTTGTTTGATTTGTTGTCATTCTTTTCCTTCAACCTCTTTTAAAATCCATTTTGAGCTCATTTATTTAAGAAACATTGTCGAATTTTTACAATGACCAAGGCGTTTTGAGAATCCAGTCTTATAAAAAATATACTAACTTGACTTTAAAGACATTAGGGCCTAAGAGAGAAATTATATGACCACTATCAAGATATAGTCTGTGAAAGTGATCAATTTAAGCTAGTGTGATCAACACAGGCAGCACTGTCATTTGACACAGTACTTGGAGGCCAAGATTTGAGATATTCACAGGTAATTACAAACAGTGTGTTAAAGGATAGTTTTGAAAATGGTTAAAACATGATGCCCTACAAATATGAAATGAGCATGTGTTAAAGATGTTAATGTTGATTAATGAGTTAATTAATGTTAATGTTAATTAATGAGTTAATGTTAACTCATTAATGAGAAACTTATCAGGATGGTAAAAATGCTTCAAAGGAGAGTTTAAAAAATAGATTTATACAGTCAGTCAGTAAGTCAAATGAAATGCTGAAATGAACTTGCTAACACATAAAAAGTTAACATACTTCGGGGCCATAAAACTGTGTCCTTCAGACTAGTCTTTCCTCCTAAATAGAAATTTACAAGTTAATATGTAACTTTAGAACCTGGACCCTGATCAGCAGTAAACAGTAAATCAAACAAAGGCACAATCCTCCAGGGAATTATATAATCCTTGAGTGGGCCTGTCAGGCAATGCTTTACTATGACATCTAAATGACAGGTGGTCATTCTTTTGTCTAATCTCTAAGTTTTGGATACTTTTTCTTAACAAGGATAAATGGCATGAACAAGGGCACAGAGGTACATTTTCAGAGAATGGCACATAGAGAAAGAGTTGGCAAATATTTTTTTTTCTGTAAAGGGCCAGTTAGTAAATATTTTGGACTTTGGGGGCTATGTGATCTCTGTTGTAGCTACTTATCTCTGGCATTGAAGTGCAAAAGCAGCCATAGACAACAGGCAAACAAATGAGTACAATTGTGTTCCTATAAAAGTTTTTTATAGACACTGAAATTTGAATTTCCTATGTTTTTTTTTAATGTCAAAATATTATTTTCCTTTGATATAGGTTCAATCATTTAGTCATATAAAACCACTCTGTAGATGATACAAAACAATTGGCTTGGCAGATTGAATTTGACCCGAGAGTCATAGCCTGCTGAAGCCTAGCGCAGAACAACTGAAGCAGCAAATTGTTGCTTTGAATCAGTGGTAAATAAGATAAAAAAGAGTTTGGGACCAGGACATGTATAACATTAATTAACTCCTCTACTCAGACGGAGAGAGAAAGGTCAGATCACAATTTGTGTGTCAGTGAAGGCTTACGTGACATTGTAATGCTTCAGTAAGATTAATGTGAAAGAAATGTATTAGACAAGGTGCAGGAAGGAGAGATCAGAGATAGCAAAACTAGGTAAGAATTTTTCATCAGTTAGGTTTGAGGAAGTGACCATATGGTCCGGGGTGGGCCTGAAGAAGAATTTCTCAACAGATCCAATCTGTGGGGTGAAAGACAGCAACTATTGAAACTTACAGGTAAGATTTAAACCAGAGACACCAGGAAATGAAGATTCCTTTGTCAAAAAAAAAAAAAAAAAAA
>NW_016822740.1:54555-68287 GCF_001698545.2 Rhinopithecus bieti | reverse complement strand
AAAAAAAAAAAAAAAAAAAAAACAGCATAGTGACTATGTTGATTGTAAATCTGCTGAACTGGAAGTATCCACAGAATTCCAGCTGTCAGTGTTTCGCAGATTGTTAGAAATGCGTGAATGAATTTTGGGAGATAGTACTAACCCAGGGGAAAGGGGTGGGGATATCTGTGAAAATTTCCTTAGGTAAAGGAGGGGTGGGGAGCATAGAAATTCATGGGCTGTTCAAAGAAAAATGCATAGCTGAATAATCGAACTTAGGGCAGAGGCTGGTGTGTGTGGTGGTGGTGGTGGGGATAGATAGGAGTAGAAGGTGGCTTATCGGAATGCAGGAAGAAAAACTAACATATTCAAAGAAAAGAACCAGAAAATATGGAAAATTAGGCTGTTTTTAGAGTTATAAAAGTCAGATCTTTTGTTCATTCCAAAGGGAAATGATGGCTAGGAATCTAAAGTGATATATCGTTTATGGACAAAATGATTTTTTGTTTGTTTTCGCATTTTCAGGTACTGGAGGTTAGAATTCAGTAAACAAATCTCAGAAGTGGCAGGATACCAGCTAACAGCTAACAGAGGTTTTTTAGAAAGAGCCTCGAGACCCCTCTCTAGGTATCTTGGAAGGTTGCATAAAATAGTGTAAAGAAATAGAGGGCCAGCATTATAATTCTTACTGGTTCTCTCGCTAATTTTATAAACTTTCCAATGTCATGCAATAACTTAGGGACTTAGCACTTTATGTGCATAGAGAGGGTTCTCTAAAATTCTCTGTGGGTCTAAAATTCAATGATTCTATTTGACTTTTCTTATATATAAGAACAGTCCTGTGTAATCTCAAAAATGGACAGTGAAAATTGCATTTACAGCTTTGGATTCAAATTCTGAACACCCAAAGAATTATGTGTATGTAGTAATGAAGATCCTATATTTATATTTTTTTAAAAAAATATTTCAATTTATTTCACTATTTTAAAATCTAAGTAAAATGGCACCTCTATTCAAAAGAGTGCATGAAAGAGTAATATTTTTTGTTTGGTGCTGAAATCTTATTAATTCAGAGATAGAATATTCTCATGCAGACCAGAAGCTCTGACTGGCATTGGTCATTCTTTGACGTCCAAAGATAATAAAAGGGGACCTTTATGAAACAAAGTTTGGAAACTACTGGTCAAAACTGATCCAGATGGAATGACTGCAACAATACCAAAGACTAGTGAGCAGATCATTATTCAAAGCCTGACATTGGCAACAATTCCAACATATGGTAAAACATCACTGACTCTCAGAAGATGGGAATACTCCACAGCTGTGGTTTGCTTCTGCTGAAAGAGTATACTTACACCCATAATTTGCCACCTGTCAGATAAGAGAAAGGGAAATGTCCTGTTTTTGTATAAAGTATCAAGAGAAGCTTTAGATCAACTCTGGATATAAAGGGAGATAGGGCTACATGGCCACTTCTATATAATAAAATAAAAGATAATAAATTAAATTTGAAGTATATTTTAACTTTTGAAATTAATTTCCACAGATAGTATGTTCTCTAATTTAATCTACACAGCAATAATTTGATGAGGCAAAAGGGAAGGTAAAAGGCTTGCTCAATATATCACAATGCTGAAGTTGGAATATATTAGGAATCTATTGCCATACTAATACTTTGTAACAACCAACCACCATATTTCAGTAGCATACAAAAACAAATATTTTTTGGCCATATATCTGGGGCAGTCCCAGATATATGATGACCATCTATCAGCAGCTCTCTGGATCTCAGCTAAGTCCACTCATATGTCTAAAGTTTGACTGACTCATGGCTGATGTAGGATGACCTTGGCTAGAGTGGCTGGAGAGACTTAGGACTATAGTATCAGTGTCTTTTATCTTCCAATTCATGAGCTTGGGTATCTTCTCTGGGCAATGGCAGAAGAACAAGACAATGAGCAGAAACACACAAGTGTTTTGCCAAGCCTCTGATAACATCCCATTGGCCAAAGCATATTATATGTTCAAACTCCAGAATTCAGAATCTAGAGGAAGGAAGGGGTTTAGACATGGGCTGACTAATATCTACTACTTGGGACATCGACCCACGTTTTCTGGTTTGAATCCAATCTCTCTCTCTCTTTTATTTTAGCCTTTCTAACCTGTTTAGCTTCCAAACTGAAATAGCTGGTCCTTAAAGAATAAATGCAATTTCTACTGAGGTGTGCTGCATGACAATTAACATGGTTATCTTTTATTCCCTTTCACTCAAAAATACTTATTGCCTACTGTATGCTAGGTACTATGCTGAGAGGATTGCTATTTATAAATGAATAGAACAGTCATTTAATCTTTTTAAAAATCACATATCAAACTTTCATGTTTAATCATGTTAGTATAAAAGTTCATTTATTTAGACAACCAAAATTCGATATCCCAATATCAGCACCTGAAAAATAAAGGGAAAAATAGGTTGTAGCTCAGTTGAACGATTCTACTCAATTATCTCACACAGCTCCTGCAGCAGCTGCCACATTCTTCACGGTCTCACACACCAAGTGCACCTTCAATTCTTTTCTCTCTCCTCCCAGACCTGACTTCACTCATAAAGAAAGCCAGCAGCTCCTTACCTGCTATAATATGGGGCTTAGGCCCCATGACTTGCATCATGGTCTCTTCATGCTCAATGTTATTTCCTCTCCCTTCATTTTATAGGTCGCAGAACTGAAATGCACTGTGAGAGCTTTCCCTGCTCATTCTCCCCTTCTTCCCCCTTCATCTTTCACTAACATTATCCCCCTCTCTCCTCCACAAACCCCTTGTATTTCTAACTCTCTTTCAAAGTCTGCTTCTTCATGAACCCAAACAACACATCAACACATGCTATAAGGTCTGTTGCAGATCAATAATCTTTTAACAAATGAGATTATGTTGGAGTGGTTCTGCTTTCTTTTACCTTCATGCTTCTTTTACCTTCATACCTACCTGCAACTCCCTCAGATTACACAATTAGTTTCTCATATTGAATGAGTCAGGTGGAGAAAGCAGGGGCATTTCTCCCCAGGTTCGTAGGTAGAATGACATATGTACTGGCATGTTAAGAGTCAGAAAAGATATAGGATCTTCTAATTCAGCCATTTTCAAAATTTCTATTGTGTTCATTGTAAAAGAGTAAAACTCCCTTTAAAATTTTCAAATGAAACCGTTTGCAGGGCCAATGACTTAAAATAGATAAAAGTAGGCTTTTCTGCTTAAATTGGGGTTAGGGGGTTCAGAACTCTACCTAGCTTGGACCAAGCTAAAACTAATGGAAATATTCTGAAAGAATTCAAATTTTCCTTAAATGATCTTTGTTAATTTTGATGATCGTGTTCACCCTCCTCCCTGCCCCTACCACCATAAGACTCAGAGCCATGCTAATATGTGACATATATGTTGCCAGCCCACCTTCTGTCCTCCTGCAAACATGACTAATCAAATTCAGCACTGTTTCCTACTAACCCTGAATTCGGTATCAGAGTTCTCAATATAAAACTCAAGAAATTCACTATCAATATAAATTGAAGTTTGCACTCAAAATGCAGTCTATTTACAATCTCTATGGGAATCATTCTGTTCACACGCACAATCACACACACATGATTGTACGTCTTTCTCTCACACACATTACTTGTCCTATGTTAAATACTGATGTTCTCTGACTACCCACACAGGTGAACAAGCTGTGAGTTCTGTAGAAGTTAAAGTAGGGAATTACAGAGTCAGCTCTTAGAATCTCAACTGCTCCTCTCACACAGGCAGAATTAGTTTAGATAGAACATCCTCTACTCACAGTCTAGCAACTCTGAAAAAACAAATACTGGTGGATGTGGAGGTGTTGGAGAGTCGCCAGAAACCAGATTCTCGAGAGACCTTCACTAGTTTATAATACTCAGAGGCTGACTAAGGGGACACAACCCCCTCTTTCAGGGTGTAAGTCATTTTATATTAAAAATGGCATTTATATCAGAAGTTTGTAATTCTACTTTCTTACAACCCAAAACGTATTTTCAGCACTCCTTCCCTAAAGTAGTCTGAACTGAGAGAGTAAGAAGAGGTGAGTGGCACCTTACTGGATTTAAGGTCTCAATATTGTCTTTGAAAGGCTTTATTTTCTCAAATAAGTTCCTCTCTCTATCTCCTTTTCCTGCTTAGTGGTAAAATTATTGGCCTTAGAGTTAGTTAGACCAAGGTCCACCTCTAAGCTCTGTCTTTTGCTTGCTACATTGTTTTACTATTTTGAGGTCTCAGAAAGTCCTGTGATCTCAAAGTTTCAAAGTATCAGTATGATGGTGCAGTAGCTCTGAAGTCAAGAGACTGAAGTTGTAGTACCTGATGTGTGCCTTAAAGATCCCTGTGAACTTCAGTGTCTTCATTTATCAAAGAAGATTGGTTTTGATATGCTGTGAGGCAGCCACTGGAAGTGCACCACTCAGATTATCCATCAAGACAAAACTCGCCATTCAGCTACAAAGAGTGCAGTTCTTCCCATCTCCCTCAGCTTTTGATCTGAGGCCAGCAAATCTCCAGCAGCCCCAGCCAGTGACTGAGCATGGCAGGGGTACTAGAGCCTGCCATTTCTGTTCAACACAGTTCTCCTTTAATAGGCAATCTTTGCTCCAGAGCTCCCAGTTAGATTGGCTAAGACTGTCAGAGCCGCGTCATGGTCTCTTCATGCCCAATGTTATTTCCTCTCCCTTCCTTTTATAGGTCGTTAGAACTGAAATGCACTGTGAGAGCTTTCCCTGCTCATTCTCCCCTTCTTCCCCTTCATCTTTCACTAACATTATCCCCTCTCTCCTCCACAAACCCCTTGTATTTCTAACTCTCTTTCAAAGTCTGCTTCTTCATGAACCCAAACAACACATCAACACATGCTATAAGGTCTGTTGCAGATCAATAATCTTTTAACAAATGAGATCATGTTAGAGTGATTCTGCTTTCTTTTACCTTCACGCTTGGCATTTTAGCAATGGATTTAAAGAGGGTGAGCAAGATACTTAGGAAGACTATGCATCTCGGTTTGCCTGAAACAGGGCCAGTTGACACCTGTTTTGACTTAATATTTGCCACCAAAACAGTAGTTTTGGAGACCACATATTACATAGTCTTCCTGGTGATACTGGATAAAATCTATCATTCTTTCTTTTTCTAAAGTTTGAAATACTCTAACATATTCACAGAACAGTTTCACATATTAACTTGAAGATGCTCTCATTCATTTATGTATTCATATAATTCTGGAAATGTTTATGAAGTTCAATTCAACACAGTGTTATATGCTCAAGGACTTGGATAAAAGGCAGTAAATACTTGGGTGACATTTTAGGTCAAGTTGCGTTTTAGTGACTAAAAGACTAATTTGAAGAATCAATTTTTACTTGATTTTCTAGTTCACAAAGAGCATTTATAATGGCTAGTCTACCATAACAGATACTTCCTTCAGTGGGGATGACATGCTTCCCTTGGGAACATCTCTCTGGGCAGCTGCAACCGCAGTGCAGGTTGCTGACTTCAGCTAGATTATATTCGACAGCTCGAAAGCTCACAGGTGCCTGCAGTATACCAGAAAACGTTTGTCTTTCTTAGTAGGAGAATTGGAAGGATTTTAGTTGACTGTGCTGGTTTTTTCACTTATACATGTTTTAATAGAACATTTCTGTACTAAAAAGTTAATGTCACCGGGATATATCCTGGTATGTATTAAACACTATAGGTTTTCACATCATTCTTAATTTTAATGCAAATACAGTAAACAGAATAGTTGTTTCTTTTAACAAGTTGAGACACTGGCTTTGTATGTTTCTCATGGTTGAAAAAAATATGTTTGTGTCCATTTCTCCACACTTTCCCATTTGCCCTTGCCATGACAAAGTGTAATAAGCAAGGTTAAAATGGGTTATGACGGAGAATACTCATTTTAAACACAGTGGCACAATTGTTTCTGAAGTCATTATCTACTTCGTGTTCTAAGAGTTAAGCTGGATTCTATTTCAGCTGGAAAAAGGTGAAAAAAATACATGTCAAAAGATGAATAATGTGAAGATTGATCACTTCAAAGACTACATCTCTGGTTATTCCTTACATTTAAATGCTCTCTTTAAATCATTAGGTGGTTGCAACTAAGATGGTGGCATACACAATTTTACTTCACTGTTGTTTCTGCTGTTTATTGGCCTCAGACAGCTCGGAATTTCCACTTAGGGCACAAGCCCCAAAGTTATGAATATTTATTGTGTAATGGGAAGGCATTTTAAGAGATTTTTAACATTGGGGGGCACCATGGTGGGTTATCACATATTTCAAACAGTTGAGTTGCTTTAATACATTTCCTTTGGATATCATTTTGATTATGTAGCAATTATGAATTGCTCCACAGCAATATGAGATCAAATAATGTCACATTTAATTATTTTCTCGAGTTGACTAAAATCAGTTTTCATCTTCAATTTGTAAGGTCAATAATTTCCATTTTGGGGGCTATCCCTTCACATCCCCTATAAAATCATGGTTAAACCAGGAAAATGGAAATCATTCTAGACCATTCTAGCCAGAAAACCTTTAATACAGGAAAAAAGAAAGGCTCCCACAACATTTGTGGGGCTACTGGCATCAGAGAAACAAAAAAGGCAGGGATCAGAGGGGACAACAACTGACGACCTCAGCTGTCTTGTGGGATCAATATGGGAGACTCCTAGAGGATGCTTAGAAGTTGTTATAACCCTGCCTGCTTCAGCCCAGCCCGTGCCTGCAACTTATGGAGAATAATAGTTTTTCCTTTCATCGCATTTTCCAAATGTCACACAAGTCCCTTTCTGTAGCTTCATCTAAGCTGGAGAACTTCTGGCGAGGGGATCCTAAAAATATGTTTCTATCCTTTCTTCTCCTGGGCACACTTGGAAGGGTAGAAATGACACAGAATCAGCATAGACCACATCTGACACAGTGTTACAACACTGAGGGGCAAAAATGGCCCCAAGAAGACAGTCACCCATATTTTTGGTTCTCATGATGGTAGGATATGGGTTCTTAGTCTATGACTGTTTTATGACTATTATGTATTGTTATGGCTACCATTTCTAGCTGCAGAAGGCCTCCTCCATTTACATGCCCATTTTTTTCCAGGCTTGGAAAGCTTGGCCCAGCTCCCTTCCCAGGTGAGCAAGATCATTTCAATTAGGACACTAATTCTGAACTCACTCCATGCTAAGCTTGGAAATTGGCCCATCTTGCAAGACCCAAGGCTGTGGAGTTATACTCCGCCTTTATTAATATAGTTTCCATCATTGCCTACCACACCAGAAGGCACTCAGATAGCACTCCATGCCTACCCTCCAGTGCTGGAAACGCTCCATTGTTTCCTTTATATCCAAATCTTGGAGTTACATTTAATATAATTTTTTTTGTTAAATTTTAGAGCACGAAGACTTATTCTGACTGCCTTTTAGATGATAAAGCTTAATTGGGCCTCTAAACCTTCTCAACACAAAAGTCTGTTTTAAGGTAGACTTCTGTTGCCACTCACATGAAAAAATATCTCCTTCAGAACATTGAAACTCAAAAGCTGATTAGTTTCCAGTAGAGGAAACGGGACCCCAAACCTTAGGAAGATAAAAACCTGGCTGGCCTCCTGGTGGGGTAAAAGGCAGTTTTCATTCCTTCACGATGGATCTCCCGCAGCAGCAGGAACACAATGCTGTTTCTCTGTAGGTCACCCTTTCACATTAAATTTGCTATAAATCAACCTTCCACACTTGCTAGAGCATTGTTTTTTCCTATAGATGCTAAAGTGAAAAACACTCTTCTAGGAAAGTCATTGTGAATCAAGGGCTGTGTCTGTCCTCATGGAACTAACTGGCCATTAAATGAGGATGAATTCTTGCTCTATGCTTGCCTTATCGAGAATAAATGAAAGCCCGGTAATCCCTATGTGTAACTATGAGAGAAGATACAGTGATGCATTTTGATGGAGATGAGGGGTTAAACATTCTGGGCTACCTAACTGACTGGTCACTGTAGGTTTGGGGAATGGACTCTGAGAGTTCCTGCAGAAGACATGTAGTTGTGGGTCATGATGGCGGCTGGAGAGAAAGGGAGGGAGTGGAGAGTGAGACAGCAAGAGAGCAAGCAAGGAGTTGATGGGTATGGAAAACAATATGCTTAGAGGAAGTGAGTAAAATGCTAAAAAGCATCTGCATATGAAGAATTAAATCCTGAAAGCCACATATTAGTCCTTAGCAAACCTATCATACTACCTCCAGCAGGATGAGACAAATGAAAAATGAAAAGAATTCTGGATCTAAAACTGGATTACTTTATAGAATTGGCTACATGCAAGCTCTGAAACCAAGCCCAGACTTGAAGCTGGACAGTGGGCCTCCAGAAGGTAGAATTCAAACCTCTGGGGGTGTCCTGATAGATGAAGCAAAAAATATAGTGGAGACTCACAGAAGAGCCATATGTAGAAATCCACAGAAGTATGTAGCTGACCCTACCAAAGTAATCTGCTAGTAGAAAATAGCACTCCAAGCTTTTCGCTGGGGTTCAGATTAAGATTATAATCTCTAGGAAGATGAGGCAGGCATAACCAGGCAGAAAGTCATGCCTATAGGGTTATGGCACAGGGAAGGTTATTGGTTCAGAAACTCATAATGTAATTTAATTACTACTGGAAGGATACAAGATAGCCTGAAAATAAAGAAAACTTTGAGTTATCATAATCAGGAATAAAGCCAAGATTGAATTACATGGGGGCGGTTCCCCCATGTTGTTCTGGTGATAGTGAGTTCTCATGAGAGCTGATGATTTTAAAGTGTGTGGCCGTACCCCCTTTTCTCTCTCCTGCCACCATGTAAGACATGCCTTGTTTTCCTTTTGCCTTCAGCCATGATTGTAAGTTTCCTGAGGCCTCCCCAGCCATGTGGAACTGTGAATCAACTAAACCTCTTTTCTTTATAAATTAGTCTCAGGTAGTTCTTTATAGCAGTGTGAAAACAGACTAATGTACTATCACTTATAGACATCTTACCAGGTGTCTAGCCCTCTGCTTTGTCTTTTAAATATTTTTTTCCTTTAATGCTTACAATCACTAGTGAGGTAGGTGCTATTGTCTAATTTAAGAGGTGAAGAGATTGGGCCCCAGGAGTTAAATTACTATAATCACATAGCTAATAAAGAATAGCACCATGAATTGAACTCAAGGATCTTTGATTTCAATTGCAATTCATTGGTAAGCATGGAATTGCCCGTGGTTTCTTTCAATCCTTGCAGGGACCAAGGGTATTTTTAAAGATGGCTGCAACATTATCTCCTATTCCATATAGTCTGTTGCAACGTGACTTTGCCACTCCTCCACAGTGAGGTGGAGTCTATTTCTTCACTCCTTCAAAACTGATGTAGATTACAGCAAATGTGATATGGTCCCAGTTACAAATTCATCCCTTAGTTGATGTTCTTGGGATGCTGCATCTCAGAACACATCCATCATGTTATAAGAAATCTAAGAGAGATAGGTAAGGTTACATGTAGCTGCTCCAATTTACTCTTCCAGCTGAGTTACCTACCTATAGCCAGCGTCAGCTGCAACTGAGTGGGTTGCCTTGGACGTCTGAATCGTTACAGTTCCCTGGTGACAGCCAGAGTCAACTGCAATTGAGAGGGTTGTCTTGGACATCTAAGTTGAACCTTTAGATGACTCTAGCTTCAGCCGACATATAACTGAAACCACATGAAAATTGCCTAGATGAGTCTAGAAATGAAAACCAATAACATACTGCTCTTTCAAACTACTAACGTATATGGTTTGTTGTGCAGTAAAATACAACTGGAATAGTACCAAAGGTAAAATGTGTTGTAGGTATAGAGCTGAAGCTGAGCCTGCACATGAGGGTAAAGTAAGTCTAGGTGTAGAGAAAGAGGAAAGACAGAAAACTAACTATGCGATACATAAGTTACTCTTAAGTTTGAAGTAGACAATGAGCAAGATGATTCAGTAACTTGAGGTTTTATATCTGCTACTTAGCTCATATGTGTTAGCTGTGTGTTTATTTTCTATACATCGTAAAAGATCACTATGAACTTAATGGCTGAAAATAACACACATTTATTATCTCACAATTGCCATGAGTCAGGAGTCTGGTCACAACTGGGTTATCTGCTCAGAGTCTCGTAAAGCTGGAATCAAGGTGTCAACAGGCTTAGAGTCCTCTTCCTTCCTGACATGTTTGTTCAAAGAATGTAGTTCCTTGTCATGGTACCGTGACCCTCTGCTCCTAGAGGTCACCTGCAGTTCCCTGTCACATGACTCTCTTCACAAACAGTTTATATCACAGTAGCTTGCTTCTCCAAGGCCAGGAGGAGAGTCCTCCTAGAACATGCTAGTAAGATAGAGCTATGTATATGACACAATCACGGGAGGCACATCCCATCACCTCCGCCATGCCTTATTTGTTAGAAACAAGTAATAGGTTCTGCCAACACGCAAGGGGAGAAGATTATGCAAGGTGTGAACATTGGGGTCACCTTGGGGTTTGTCCCCCAGTCTCTATTCCTTAATTTATTCAGTATTGAATATCCAATCATCCATCCATCTACCCACCCATTCATTCTCTAAGCATGCTCCCTCCTCAGGACCTTGACATTTACTTTTTTCTCTACCTGAGACACTTTTGCCCAGAAATTTGAAAAGCTCAATCTCTGCCTTCCTTTAGGTTGGCAGATGTCACCTCATCAGCAAGGGAACCCCTAGATCATTCTATCTAAAATAGCCAATCTTGGACCCCGGCATTCACTATCCCCCTTATCCTGTTTTATTTTTAATAGCTCTTATAAACATTTGATACATATATTTCACACTTCCTTATTGACTGTCTCTCCCACCACAGTGTAAGCTCTATAAAACCAGGAACTGGCTGGGCACGGTGGCTCATGCTTATAAGCCCAGCACCTTGGAAGGCTGAGGTGGGCGGATCATGAGGTCAAGAGATCGAGACCATCTTGCCCAACATGATAAAATCCCGTCTCTACTAAAAATACAAAAGTTAGGTGGGTTTGGTGGTGGGCACCTGTAATCCCAGCTACTCGGGAGGCTGAAGCAGGAGAATCACTTGAACCCGGGAGGCAGAGTTTGCAGTGAGGTGAGATCGTGCCACTACACTCCAGCCTGGTGACAGAGCGAGACTCCGAAAAAAAAAAAAACCAATAAAACAGGAACTTTGTTTTATTCACTGTTGAAACCCTAAAACCTAAAACAGTGCCTCAACATAGCTGGAACTCAACAAAAATTTGTCAAATGAATGAACAAACAAGCATTTGTTGAACACCTACCATGTGTCAAAGATGATGCCAATTGCTTGGGGGACAACAGAAATTCTACCCTGAAGAGTCTCAGCTGTGAAAGAAAGAGTTTGCTAGGAAAGTACAAAAGCTAAAGCCTGAGAATGAAGATTTTGGAGCAAAAAATAAGACATTTTGAAATAAAACACAATCTGTAGCAACTTAAAGAAGATATCAGAAATTTCTCCAAATTCTGTAGAAAGCACAAATTAAAACAGAGGCATTTGGAGTTAGTGGTTGAGCCAAGGCAAGGACTTTGAAAATTAAAATTATGTCAAGGCAAAGATAAAAAACAAATCATTTCAAGGGTGGTTGTTTAAAGGTTAACCTTTCCCAGAGGCTGAGAGTTGTAAAGAGACCACTAATTTGGGCAGTATTAAGAAGTGCTTTACCTGAGGGCTGTTGTGGCATGCTAGTTTTATTTGCTCCAATACGTAAGGGACCTTCTTGCTGATAAAGTCTGAAAGGTTTTGGATCATCTCCAGATGTTTTCTAGAGCCATGTATGAGGTTGTAGATGTGAATATTGTTCCAGTGAGAGCAAACTGAAAAAACTCATTTCTAGATGCTGAGTCTTGTAAAAAGAATGTATTGAAGGTGCAACGTACAAGGAAATATTGGAGCCAAAGCAACAGTAGCTAAGTGGAAAGACTTTTCTGCAAAATAGGAGGGTGTGCAAACACAGAAACAATTTGGCCCTTAAAGCTGATTTTGGCAAGGTGAAGTAAAAATGCAAGTGCCACTGACAATAGAGTTCAATCATAAATAAAAGGAAAAACCAGTTACAACATGAGGAGAAACGAGTTGGTTTCCTTTTGCCTCCAGTCTTATTTTGTGGTGTCAGGGATCATGTCCAAGCTGTCAGAATACCCATGAAGAAAATATCCAGAGCAGCAACAACAGGACTGAGGTACCACAGCAGTTCACTGCTTGTCTAAACAGAAGCATGAAGCCAATTTCAAAGTGTGAATTCAACCTGGTCTTTGGTTTTCAGCTAACTGCCTAACTTCTACCACCCCTTGCTATTGGCGAGAAAGAGCTGAGGACAGCTGATTCAAGGAGCAGCATGAGAACTCTGAGTTGGTGATGGTGGGAGTGGGTGAAAAGAGTTTTACAAAAAGCATCATATACATTTCCAAAGCACAGTGGACACTATTTGTGAACTTTGCACTACCAACCAAATGAAGCTTCCATCTGGCAGAAAAATGCAGTAACTGGAAAAGTTTTGAAGCCAAGGGGACACACTCAGCTGCATGACATCTAAATGCCAAAAACTTGTGTATTCCACTTAACTGTTAAGTGATTGGGAGTAACTGATAACTCTGAAAAGTGTAATATGTTTGTAATTGTGAAATGCTAAATACTAAAGCAATGGTGCCAGTAAAAGTGACATTTGGTAACTTTGGAATCCCTGCAAAGAAAAAGAAAGGATCCTTGAAGGTGTTTTTGTCGCATAGACACTAGAGCAGTGGTTCCTTTACTTGCCTGTACATCAAATTTGCCAAAGAAACGTTTAACTTACAGATTTTTTGGCTCTACCTCTTGGAGATTCTGCATTGATGTCTGAGATCCAGAATCTATTTTTTTACTCCCAAGGGACTCTGATGGCCAGTCAGTTTTGTGAACCCTCAAATTAGATGACTTGAAGGAGGCCTACAGTTTGTATAAATAAATGACTGAAAGAAGGATATTCAAGGAACAAAAAGTTAATTACTGTTTAGAATAATATAGTACTTTGGCCCCAGATGACAGAGTGCAGCTGAATTGAATGAAGGTCTTGGAAGACAGATTCTGGCTCAGCACAAAGAGGAACCCTCTCACAATTAGATTTGAGAAGACCAGTGAAAAACTGAAAATCCAAGTACAGTCATCAACGGGATGATAAATGTGGGGACCAGATTGTTGTTACATGTATAAACATATCCAGTTGAATTGTGGCTTCTGGTGGCAATGAGTGTCTTCTTGTCACTGAACGTGTTCGAACGCTATGAGAACAGTTTTATCAGTAGAGCAATCACCCTTTAATTCGCTCCGACCTGCATTCTGCCTCCATTGCTCTGCTGTCCTTGCTTTTACTATGTCTCTGTCTCCATACTGAAAAATTTTTTAAAAACCACACTTTTTGTGATGTTAATAGCTAATGTTATTGATTGCATGGTGTTTACCAGGCATTATTCTATACAATTGAGGTGTTGCGGCGGAGCAAGATGGCCGAATAGGAACAGCTCCAGTCTCCAACTCCCAGCGCGAGCGACACAGAAGACCGGTGATTTCTGCATTTTCAACTGAGGTACTGGGGTCATCTCACTAGGGAGTGCCGGACAATCGGTGCTGGTCAGCTGCTGCAGCCTGACCAGCGAGAGCTGAAGCAGGGCGAGGCA
>NW_016822740.1:48232-52438 GCF_001698545.2 Rhinopithecus bieti | reverse complement strand
AAAAAAAAAAAAAAAAAAAAAAAAAAAAAAACACAGAACTCTTGATTTCCAACCTCTCTTTCAGGAACTGAGATAGGAATAACTTCAGTTTACACCCCTTTCTTTCTTGGTGATCTATCTATCTATCTATCCATCATCTACCTATCTATTTATCTATCTATCTATCATTTATCTATAGATAGACTGATACATTTCTATCAAATCTAATTTATCACCAACTCTGGTCCATTCTACCTTCACAATATTCGGATCTGTTCAATTATTTCCAATTCACTGACACTAACCTGGCACAAGTTCACCTCTAATTGGACAATGGCAAGAATCACTTGATTAGTTCTTTACTTAGACTATTTTCTCTTTTGAATGAGTAGATCTCCTTACAGAGAAGTTAGTTGTGGATGCTGTCCCCTTCTTCTTCCTGAATGCGTTCCTTCAGGGTTAGGCTGGAGATGATTTTTTTTTTTTTTTTTACCATAAACATCATTTTGGTATTATTGCATAATATTCCATCTTGTAGCTATATATCATTTAACTATTTCTCTGCTTCAGATCATTTAAATAATTCCTAATTTAAAAAAGTTTAGATTTCATTTATTAGAGCAGATTTAGATTGACAGAAAAACTTAGCAAAATATGGAGGGTTCCCATATACAGCCTCTTCCCTCCTTCCGGTTTTTTCTACTATTAATATCTTGTATTAATGTGGTATATTTGTTACACTTGATGAACCAGTATTGATACATTATGATAAACTTTGTCCATAGGTTATATTAGAGTTCACTGTGTGATACATACATTTGTATGGGTTTTGAAAAATGCATAATATAATATATCAGACATTAGAGTATCATAAAAAACAGTTTCACTGACCTAAAAGTTCCCTGTATTCCAGCCTTCCAACCTCCCTCCTTGCCTCCAAACCCCTGGAAATCTTTATTTTGACTTTGTTTTTGCCTTCTCCCCATCTCTACCTGCCCACTGCCCCACCTCCACAAGCACAGTCAATTTCCAAGCACCATCACAAGAACTAATATCTCCAAACACAGATTTTAGAGAAAGACAAGTGTAGCTTTATATTTTCTATCTCCCTCATAGAATTCTAGGTCTTTGAGGAATCTTAGAGATTATCTAATCCAATGATTTTATTCTTCAATATTTTGTGTACAATTCGTTATTCTATTTTTTTTATTGCAAGTGGATGAAGGTAGGGGTCTGAACCAGCATAGAATTTTATTTTGTAAGCAGAACAAGTGAACAGAATTACAAATTGCAGAGCCAGAGGCATCAGGCCAGCTTAGTATAGTCTTGCAAATCAAATATCTTATGGGTCTGCTTAGATCAACTGCATGTCGGTCTGTGATTTCAGCATGCCAGGAGTGTGCACATACTTACAGGGGAGAAGAGTCAGAGGTCAAAGACACAACAAATATTATGTGGTGTGATGGTTAATTTTATGTATCAATTTTGCTAGGTAGGCCACAGTGACCAGATAGCTGGTCAAGCATTATTCTGGATATTTTGGAGAAGATGTTTTTTGGATGAGATTAACATTAAAATTGGTGGACTTTGAGTAAAGCAGATTGCCCTTCATAATGTGAGTGGGCTTCATCCAATCAGCTGAAGGCTGGAATAGAACAAAAGGTAGAGAATTCTGTCAGCAGGCAGCCTTTGAACTCGAACTGCAACATCGACTTTTCTCCAGGTCTTTATTTTGGTGGCTTTCCCTGTGGATTTTGGACTTGCCAGCATCCATAATCGTGTGAGCCAATTTCTTAAAATAATTTTTTCTCTCTTTATGCATTCGATTGGTTCTATTTCTCTTGAGAACGCAAATATACTGAACTCAAAGTTGATGGGAAACAGTGAGTCATATTTTTTGGGTAGATATCATTAAGAGGATGTTAATTTTGCTAGCTGTTTTAAAAGCCTACTTTCCACTGGACTACTTCTGGTTTCCACTGTGGAGTCAAAAGGTAGAGTGAAGAGAGTGGGAGATATGTGGGAAGATGGGGGGTGGGTGAGTATTACCGCCTTAGCTTCCTAACTTCCAATTGAATGTAACTCCCTTGGTAATATATTTTCTCATAGCAGGCAGTGGCTTTCAAGATAATTGCTTAGACTTCATGGCTTCTCAGAGTAATATGATTAATACTCCTGTGATGTGAGTAACGATGATGCATCTTCCTCAGAAAGTGGTTTTAAAACATCAGGTCTCATACAGTTTCTCTCTCGCATTTTTTTATAGCTCCTCTGCTTATAGAAAGCTACAGTATGAGACTAAAGAAGTAGGAAACTATAGTTAAATCAGCCCTTCACTATTTTCAATGTTCCAGAAAAGTGACATCTTTTCTTGTCGTCTTTTTTCTTTAGAGGAAAATATTAGCAAGGACTTTTCAAAGAAAACTTCAAAAGAATCACAGAATTTCTAAGATGGGTAGGAAGGAATGGGGCTTTTTTCCCATCTTAAGAGAGATGGGAGAATTCATTAAAAAGGCAGCAAGAATCGTGTATGGATTTTATTAGGAAATATCCATTTATTTAACAAATGTTTGGGAAAGCTTCATTGTGTCAAAGGTTCTGTGATTCAGGATCTGTTTACAGTGATGAGTAAGACATTGTCCCTAACGTCAGTAAGTTCATTATTTAGAAGAAAAATAGCCAGTCAAACAATTACTTATAATATAGTATGAAAAGTACCATATTATTCCAGGGGTGCAGAAATAAATCAGTGAAGAAATAACATTCTAGAGTACTTTCAGGCAGGGTAAAAATATGAATGAATGGCATGAGACAAAAGTGTATTTGTCAGGCACTGCACTGGTAAATGCAGTTAAAAAAAATCACTCTTTTTTTTTTTTTTTTTGAGACGGAGTCTAGCTCTGTTGCCAGGCTGGGGTGCAGTGGCGCGATCTCGGCTTACTGCAACCTCCGCCTCTCCGGTTCAAGCGATTCTCCTGTCTCAGTCTCCTGAGTAGCTGGGATTATAGGCACTACGTGTAGCCAACTTTAGTATTTTTAATAGAGACGGGGTTTCACCATGTTGGCCAGGATGGTCTCGATCTCCCGATCTCGTGATCCACTCACCTCAGTCTCCCAAAGTGCACATTGTTTTTAAAAGTGGTTTTTTGGGAAAGATTATTACTGCTAAGCTGACGTTGTTTGTGTTGGGCATGGTGGCTCGCACATGCAATTCCAGTGCTTTGGGAGGCTGAGGCAGGAGGATCACTCAAGGCCAGGAGTTCAAGACCGGCTTAGGCAGCATAGTGAGACCCCCATCTCTGCAAAAAATAATTTTTGAAAAAATTAACCAGGCATGGTGGTGTGTGCCTGTAGTACCAGCACTTGGGATGCTGAGGTGGGAGAATCCTTGAGCCCAAAAATTCAAGGCAGCAGTAAGCCATGATTGCACTACTGCACTCCAGCCTGGACAACAGAGTGAGACCCTGTCTGATGTGGTGTGACTGTGTCCTCACCCAAATCCCATCTTGAATTGTAGCTCCCACAATTCCCACGTGTTGTGGGAGGGACCTGGTGGTAGGTAATTGAATCATGAGGGGTGGGTCTTTCCCACACTGTTCTTGTGATAGTGAATAAGTCTCATGAGATCTGATGGTTTTATGAAGGGCAGTTCCCCTGCACACACTCTCTTGCCTACTGCCATGTAAGATGTGACTTTGCTCCTCAGTTGCCTTCTGCCACGACTGTGAGGCCTCCCCAGCCATGTGGAACTGTGAGTCAATTAAACCTCTTTCCTTTATAAATTTTTTCCTCAGAGTCTCAGGAATGTCTTTATTAGCAGCGTGAGAACAGACTAATACACTGTTTCTAAAAAAAAATTAAAAATTTCAAATTTGCCATCCCATTACTGGGTATATACCCAAAGGATTATAAGTCTTACTACTATTAAAGACACATGCACACGTATGTTTATTGCGGCACTATTCACAATAGCTAAGACTTGGAATCAACCCAAATGTCCATCAGTGACAGACTGGATTAAGAAAATGTGGCACATATACACCATGGAATACTATGCAGCCATAAAAAAGGATGAATTCGTGTCCTTTGTAGGGACATGGATGCAGCTGGAAAGCATCATTCTCAGCAAACTATCGCAAGAACAGAAAACCAAATACCACATGTTCTCACTCATAGGTGGGAACTGAACAATGAGATCACTTGGACACAGGAAGGGGAACATCACAC
>NW_016822740.1:45087-47848 GCF_001698545.2 Rhinopithecus bieti | reverse complement strand
GAAATCAAAGTGATTGGACATTGTCCTAACAATGATTAAAATTTTGTTTTTAAAAAGCATGTGGATATTTTAGATATGTGCAGATATTCTTTTATCTTAAAGTGTAACAAATTACCTAAATTAACTTCATGCTGAGAAGTAGAGATATTACTCAATTGTAAGAAACCTCATTCTGAGTGAGAATTATTGTACAATTGCCTCTGTGTTTTGAATGAGGCACTTCAATGTGAATAAAAAGATACACATATTGCATTCTAGAAAGGAAAATAACGATTTCACATAAAACTTCTCATGCTGTCGTTTTTCTGTTATTTTATGCAATTCAAAAGTGGCTTGAGTGCAGATTGGAGAACTTTGCGAAAATCATAAATTTTCATTTTCAAAACAATATACTTAACAATTGCATTAGCAGTAAAGAGTTTTCTTCTGAGCTATTGTTCATGATGACTGTGTCTCGATGTGGAATTTGAAGGAATTCTAATATCAGCAGTCTGTGAACAATGTGAAAATCACCACCTAAGTCTATTGCAGGCACAATTCCTTTCCTTTTCATAGACTGGTAGAACTGATTCAAGACCTACAAAATTATACGAGAAATGAGCTTTTGAGGCATATTTGTCAAGCGCTGGACTATATGCAGCAATGTGAAGAGAATAAACCAGTTCTAAAGATGAAGGCACCTTGACATTGTGAATATAAAACATGGACTCTATCACCCATGCTTTCTTATCTAAGCCTGCAAAATGTCCATACATAGGAGCTGCATTCTTGGTCACACAGGTAAATTAAGGTGGGTGACTAAAATTGTGTAGGATTTTTAAAAAATCAATCTTACTGTTCAAAATTATAGGAAGGCTTGAATAAGTATTATCCACCTTGATAAAAACAATAGCTTTAATTTAATAATTATAGTATAAGAAATACAAGGAAATGAATGAAAGACATAAATAACATGAAATTCCAAAGGTGGAAAATGTCATATAGTGGTGCATACTTATTCATAGGCTTGAAGAAAGTAAAGAGAAGAAAAAGGAGAGACAAATAAGTGGAATTTTAAAAAAAATACCTTTATGCACCTTC
Organism: Rhinopithecus bieti; assembly: GCF_001698545.2. Taxonomy (NCBI): domain Eukaryota; kingdom Metazoa; phylum Chordata; class Mammalia; order Primates; family Cercopithecidae; genus Rhinopithecus; species Rhinopithecus bieti. Next base: position 46,768 of record NW_016822740.1, on the reverse strand, counting down.
TGTATATCTCAGTGCTGGGAGGACAAGACATGAGCATAAGGGGCAGACAAGCAAATTTGTCAGGTTAGAATGTAAAAATCTCTGCAAGGGTGACCTGAGGATAGAACAAACTGCTCCTTCTGAGGTCCTATCCCCAAACACAAAATTGTTCTTTTGAGAACCATGCAAAAAATCTATGTGTAAAATATTTGAACCTTGTATATATTGCCAAAGTGTTCTACTAAATTAGTAGCAATGGGCTTCTGTCCCTGACACAGTTACTGGGAATAAATTGACTTTCTACTGGACAAAATACATGAAATGGCAGCTTTCAGACATTGGACAATAGGCAGTGTATTAGGGAGATCCCCAAGAACAGGAAAACAAATGAAGTGAGCCCTGGGATGACCTCACCTTTCTGTCCTGAGGCACTTTCTGGAATTTGGTGCTTAGAGGGAGAACAAAAGCAGAGCATGGTAGTTTCTCCAAGTTGAACAGAAATTTGGGGAGGCTAGGATTTTGAAACAGAGTAGCAGAAAGAAGGGCGCTACACAGAGAAAGAGCTCTGGAAAACCACCTTAGGGGTTCCCCTGAGCCTGCAGCTGAGTACTGTACCTGTGTATAGAGTGAAGTTCTGCAACGCTGGGCACAGAGTGATCAGGGAATTCACCAGGAGCAATTCCTAGCAGATCAAGTCTTTTTATCCATTTATGTTACCCTTGAACAAGTTGAGATTTTGATCCCTGTTTTAGTGAAAAGGTGATGATTTTTAGTTTGAAATGTTATTGGAACATCTAAGTAGGCATATGAAACTGACAAAAGAAGACACACTTTAAAAATAGCTTTGTTGCAGTATAATCAACATACAATAAACTGTACCTATTTAATATATGTAATTTAATGAGTTTGGACATATACATACACGTGTGTTGAAAGTGGGTGATAGATTCTGAGACACAGATCTGAGAGTCATCCCCAGAGGGAGTAATTGAAGTCAATTTCCTCAACATTCTCTTAGTGAAGGTATGTAAAGAGGTGTGAAAATGAACAATTACTAAGCATGCTTTGTGCCAGGACTGAAGTGGGTGCATTCATATGCTGTGCTACCTTAAAACATCATAACAGTCCTATTAGCTAGGCAATTGAATACCAACTGTAAGGATCAGAGAATTGGAACTCAAAAGGCAAAGTAATTTTCTAAATGTTCTATAATTGGAACCAATAATTTACTCAAGATCTCAACAACAGTTACACAGACATGTGTACTCTAAAACCCAATCTCATCCCACTAAAATAGACTGACAGTGTTTCTGTACTGAGAATCAGAGAGGGAAAGAAAATTGCCTTGATGCTCCCAAAGGCCTAACCTGGCCTGTGGGTACTTTAACCTGGTCTCCCAATACTCACCTCTCATTCACTCTGGTCAGACAAAATGGCTCATGGGTATTGCATGAAGACACAGAGTATGTTCCTATCTTAGGTAATTACCCTCGTCATCCCTTCTAGAAATGCACATTCCCAGAATATCTTTGTGGCTTACTTTCTCATTTCATTAAGGCTTCTGTTTAAATAATCATCGCCATGAAATACTGCCTTACTGCCCATCTAAAATATGGATTTCTTCCGTTCTCCATCTTTTCTACTTTGCTTTATTTTGCTCCATAGCACCTTTTTTTCTTTCTTTTTTTTTTTTTTTTTTTTT
>NW_016822740.1:28712-44517 GCF_001698545.2 Rhinopithecus bieti | reverse complement strand
TTTTTTTTTTTTTTTTTTTTGAGACGGGGTCTCCCTCTGTCGCCTGTCACGCGTGCCCGTGTGAAGAGACCACTGAACAGGCTTTGTGTGAGCAATAAAGCTTTTAATCACCTGGGTGCAGGCGGGCTGAGTCCGAAAAGAGAGTCAGCGAAGGGAGATAGTAGTGAAGTAGTTTTATAGGATTTGGGTAGGTAATGGAAAATTACAGTCAGACAAGGTGCTCAGTGGGGGAGCTTCTGAGGCAGGAGAAGGAATTTAACAAGGTAATGTCATCAGTTAAGGCAGGAACCAGCCATTTTCACTTCTTTTGTTATTCTTCAGTTGCTTCAGGCCATCTGGAAGTATACGTGCTGGTCACAGGGGATGTGATGGCTTAGCTTGGGCTTAGAGGCCTGACATCGCCCAGGCTGGAGTTCAGTGGCGCAATCTCAGCTCACTGAAACCTCCGCTTCCCAGGTTCAGGTGGTTCTCCTGCCTCACCCTCCCAAGTAGCTGGGACTACAGGCACACACCACCATGCCTCGCTAATTTTTGTATTTTTAGTAGAGACGGGGTTTCACGATATTGGCCAGGCTAGTCTTGGATTCCTGACCTCATGATCCACCCACCTCAGCCTCCCAAAGTGCTGGGATTACAGGTATGAGCCACCGTACCCAGACCATAGCACTTTTTTCTATCAGATAATACGGCATATACTTGCTCATGTTATTATTTTCTACCTCCTCATTTACAGCCAATCTCCATGAAGTCAAAGATGTTAACTGTTTTGATCATTGCTCACTCCCCAGTGCCTAGAACAAGGCCTGGCACACAGAACATTCTTGGCAAATGTAAATGAATGAATGCATGAACCTATCTTAGGTTATAGACCCTTTAAGAATTTGATTAAAATATAGACCCCTCTAAATGCACATTTGCCTCCAACCAGTATAACCAATCTATAAATCTGGCTTACATGAGCTCGATTTGTAAACTAAAAATTTTGAGAAGTAAGGACTGTATTTTTTTAAAAGTGAAAGAGATAATTAAATATAAAGGAATTACCAATTATGTTCAAATAAGCCAGAGAATTCAGAATAAATGAGCTTAATATTGCTACTAGATTTTGCAAAGAAGACAATGATGACCTTCAAGAATTCAGGTTCTACATAGATGAGGACAGACACTGATGGGCAAGGCATTAAACAACATGTAAATAGCTAGTGATTAGTGTCAGATTAAAGACTATTTTGTAATAGAGTAAAGGGAAGCTATTTAGGCCCCTAAAGATTAAAAAAAGGTGGAACTGCCTTCTCCTCATTGATGCAGAAGTTCCTGGCAGAATTAAGAAAGACTGTATCTGAAGGTTTTTTGATATCTGTCCTGAAAATACAATGTAATGGTTCAGAGCGGTCTCTGAAGAAAGAGCTAAGTCCACCACTTACTGTGACTTTAAGAAAATCTATTAAAATGTTCTACGTCTCAATTTCCTTATCTGTAAAATGGGTCAATAAGGTTGTTGTGATGAACTAATATATATTGTAAGATTTATATGGTAGATGGTACATATAAAGCACCCAATGCATTTTACTTACTATTATTTTCTGTATTCCATAAAGGTAGTCCCCATGTCTGTTATTGCTTATTAAGATTTGTATAATTGTTCAACATAGTCCCTATCACATAGCCAGCTTATATCATTATGTAATTGTTATATGATAAGTGAATATTTGTTAGGAAATAGAATACTTGACAATAAATGGAAGAAAATAATTAGAACAGTAACTAGAATCATGGTACAGTAAGGTAAGAGTTTCTGTTATCTAACAAATCACCATACACGTGTTAATTATTCTGTGAATTCAGCTGGATGGAACAGCTGTGTGTCATGTAGTGTTTTCTGGGTTCACTAATGAATCTGTGGTAATCTGATGATCCATGGACTCACTCACATATCTAATGGTTAGTTATTTGTCAGCAAGGCAAAGTGGGTATCCGGGCCGTGTGTCTTTCACCCTTCAGCAGGATAGCCTGGGCTTAGATAGCATGGTGGTAGTCACAGCATTCCTCAAGATCATCAAGATGAGGCAAAGCCCAATATCGAAGCCCTTTTCAAGTGTCTGCTTACATCATATTTTCTATTATTCCACTGAGCAGAACAAGAACTACAACTAGGTCTAGAGCCAGGGAAGTGGACTACCCAAGGCCCAAGCCAATAACAGAGAAGGCAATCATTGTGGCCATTTACACACATATTTAAAACATGCGTAAGATAGATCTTATAATTAAGCATATTTAATGCAGTAGGAAAGTTGTTGAAAAAGAAGGCAAGACAGACTTTAGGAAGGAAAGGAGAGTGAACAAGACCACAAAATCTTTGAAGCCAGAGGGGACACATCTTCCTCTGAGACTAAAAGGAGAGATGAAACAGTGGGTATGAAGAGGCAAATGTTGCTTTGAAAAGAAATAGGGAGTTCACAGCAGATTTCCCTTATTCAGGAAAGTCTGATATCTTGGTCCTCTGACTTTTTCCCCTTCAGCTTTTCTGTATTATCTTTGGTGCTCCCTGAGGCACCTATCCTATATCCTATTCCATTTGAGTCGCAAACTTCTCTCATGTTGCATCAAATTAGAAGACTCAAAACCTGGAAAGTATTTAAAATAGATTAACTATAATATGTAATATTTCTTCCGTAACTAGAAGAAATATCTTGAGAAAGCCTTCTTGATGGCTCTGCACACATTCCAGATCATCTTAATTTGGAACTGCAGGCTACAGAAATCTCTAAAGAGTAAATTTGTATGTGCATAATCTCCCTCCTAGTTAATATACTGGTCACTGGGCTCAAGCACAATGATAGATCCATTCCAATTTACCATCTCATAGAGATAGCCTTAAATTCAATCGCTTTTCCCAGTACCTGTGAAGGCTTCATTTTAAAAGAATAGTAAAACATTACTTTCAAACACACACACACACACACACACACACACACACACCCCTTAGTCTCTATTGTGCTGCTATATAACAGAGTATTACAGACTGGGTAATTTATAATAAACAAAGGCATTGGCTCATGTTTTTGGAGGCTGGGAAGTCTGAGATTGAGGGATTGCATCTGGTGAGGGCCTTCTAGCTATGTTATTCCATAGTGGAAGAACAAAAAGAGGGTGAGAGAGATCAAGAGGAGACAGAACTCCTCAGTTTGTTAGGAATGCACTCCCACAAGAAAGGCATTAATCTATTCATGAGGGCAGAGCCTTAGTGGTCTAATCACCTTTTAAAGGTTCCACCACTTTATACTATCGCATTGGGGATTAAGTTTCCAACACATGAAATTGATGAACACATTTAGGCCATACTCCCCCTATATGTGCATTGTTTCACAAGAGCAACTGGCGATAGCCTTGGGTTACCATAAATTCAGTGAAGATTTTTGGCTGAGAGCACTTTACAGGACCGAATTATATTTACTGGAAATCAGAGTGCTTAATTTTCCTTCCTTCCATTACCAGGGACATTATCTGGGACTACATCCAAATAAGTCTTTTACTAGACACTCAGTTTAATTGGGGTTTCTCAATAATTTTGTTCGTTTTTAAATGATGGCAAAGTAACCTAGAGGGAGCTTACTATGTAAATATAGTAATAGAATGGAAATTGTGTGGTCAAGGATCATGCTTTCCATCAAAACATTTCTTTTATTCAAGCGACATTAAATTATTATCAAGTAGCTAGAAGTGTGGCACTCAACAGTAATCAGTTCATTGACTGGTTGCTCTGGTCATTTCACGAGCTACATTTGTGGAACAAAATTCAGAGGCAAGGGTATTGGAAAGGTAATTGGTGTATTGATTTCATGGTTGTCATTAAGAATAAATAAATAAATATAAACTTACAATAGGAAAGAAATTTAAGCAATTACTTTATTTATGGGGCTGATAGAATTCTTCATGCTGTTTAATAAAACATATTGGTGCTCTTTTAAAGGAATGGCAAGTCCCTGATTTAGGAAAATTCAGAACAGCAAAACATGTACTTAAAAACAATAATAGCTGGGCATGGTGGCTCACACCTGTAATCCCAGCACTTTGGGAGGCCAAGGCAGGCAGATCACCAGGTCAGGAGATCAAGACCATCCTGGCTAACATGGTGAAACCCTGTCTCTACTAAGAATACAAAATATTAGCTGGGCGTGGTGGCGGGTGCCTGTAGTCCCAGCTACTCAGGAGGCTGAGGCAGGAGAATGGCATGAACCCCAGAGGCAGAGCTTTCAGTGAGCTGAGATCGTGCCACTGCACTCCAGCCTGGGCGACAGAGCAAGACTCTGTCTCAAAAACAAAACAAAACAAAACAAAACAAAAAACCAATAATAAAAATAGGAAGTGGTTATTCACATTTTAGAAGACCCTTTATGTTATCAACGGATGATCACCAAATTCTTCTGTGCTAGCTAATGAGTATGGTTCTAATTTCCAAAAGTCAAACCTCATATTACCGCAACAATTTTGGAATAAATTTGTTGTCTTTCAACAAAGTACAAAGAATATGCTGAGAGGTCATGCGATCTCATGGTCTTGAAATAATTATGGGAATATGGCAATTAAGTATAATCCCTCCACCAGGAAAAGATGATAATATACCAAGATGAAAGAGGTTTAATATATTCAGTTTCAATCACCTGTGTTAGTGCATAGAAGTAAATACAAAGATTATCCCAAATAGTTAATAATAAAAAGCATATTTTTTCAATTTAAAGAAATAATGTATATGATCTTTTGCATCAACTTATAATGTTTGATTTTGGACTTGTATAAATATTTCAGTATGTTAAAATTTCATATTTTTAGCAAATGAACAGGAAAAAGACTTTAAAATGTTCTTTCCAATTTTCTTCCAAATGTAGGAAATCATAATAACTATGTTAACAATTTTAAATACACCAGCCTGGATTTGTCATTATTTAATATTTTGATTATAATTATTATAAAATATCTTGAGCTATTCCAATCTTCCATTGTTTTGTGGTCTCAATTTACAGAATTTATAAAAAATAAAAGTTGGAAAGGAGAAGGTAACAGACTGAATTTCACATATAGACAGGTAGTGGCATCCTACAGATAAATATGGTATCATTTTACCTGCAAAAGTATTATTTAATGTCATAGTACTATTACCTTAAAATGATCAGTCAAAGCCAAGATATCAGTGCCTTATCTCTATGTTATTATACAGGCACACTTCATTTTATCACATTTCACTTTATTGCGTTTTGCAGATACTGTGTGCTTTTTCTTTAATTTTGGTTGGTACGTAATAGTTGTATATATTCATGGGGTATATGATATATTTTAATACAAGGATACGAAGTGTAATAATTACATCAGGATAAATGGGGTAGCCACCACCTCAAACATTTATCCTTTCTTTATGTTATGAACAATCCAATTATAATATTTTAGTTATTTTTAAATGTACAATAAAATATTGTTGATTGTAGTCACCCTGTTGTGCTATCAAATACTAGATCTTATTCTATCTAATTATATTTTTGTACACATTAACCATCCCCATTTCTCCCCCACACTCCCACTACCATCCCCAGGCTCTGCTAACGATGTTTCTACTCTCTATTTCAATGAGTTCAATTGTTTTAATGTTTAGCTCCAATAAATAAGTGAGAACATGTGATCTTTGACTTTCTGTGCCTGTCTTATTTCACAACAAAATAATTTCCAATTCCATTCATATTGTGGCAAATGACAGGATCTCATTCTTTTTTATGGCTAAATAGTACTCCATTGTGTATATGTAACACATTGTCTTTATCCATTCATCAGTTGACAGACACTTAGGTTGCTTCCAGATCTGACCTAATGTGAATAGTGCTGCAACAAACATGGGATTGCAGATATCTTCTCAATATACTGACTTCCTTTCTTTTGGGTATATACCTAGCAGTGGGATTGCTGAATTATATGGTAGCTTTATTTTGGGGCTTTGAGGAACCTCCAAACTGTCCTTCATAGTGGTTGTACTAATTTACATTCCCAACAAGGGCATGCAAGGGTTCACTTTACTCCACATCTTTGCCAGCATTTTTTTTTTTTTTGCCTGTTTTTTGGATAGAAGCCATTTTAACTGGGGTGAGATAATGTCTCATTGCAGTTTGGATTTGCAGTTCTCTGATAATTCATAATATACAGTACCTTTTCCTATACCTGTTTTCCATTTGTATATCTTTTGAAAAATGTCTATTCAGATCTTTTGCCCATTTTAAATTGGATTATTAGATTTTTTCCTATAGAGTTGTTTGAATTCCGTATATCTTTTGGTTATTAATCCCTTCTCAGAGAGGTAGTTTGCAAATATTTTCTCCCATTCCATGGGTTGTCTCTTCAACCCATGTTGACTGTTTTCCTTGCCGTGCAGAAGCTTTTTAACTTGATGTGATCCCGTTTGTCCACTTTTGCTTTGGTTGCCTGTGCTTGTGGGCTATTGCTCAAGTCCAGTGTCCTGGGGAGTTTTTTCCGATGTTTTAGTAGTTTCCTAGGTTGAGGCTTTAGATGTAAGTGTTTTGTTTGTTTGTTTGTTTTTTGTTTGTTTGTCTTTTTGAGATGGAGTTTCACTCTTGTTGCCCAGGCTGGAGTGCAACGGTGAGATCTTGGCTCACTACAACCTCTGCCTCCCGGGTTCAAGCAATTCTCCTGCTTCACCTTCTCAAGTAGCTGGGATTACAGGCATGAGCCACCACGCCCAGCTAATTTTTTTGAATTTTTAGTAGAGACGGGGTTTCTCCATGTTGACCAGGCAGATCTCAAGCTCCCGACCTCAGGTGATCCACCCGCCTTCAGCTCCCAAAGTGTTGGGATTACAGTCATGAGCCACCATGCCCAGTCTTAAGTTTTTTTTTAGTCAATTTTGACTTGATTTTTGTACATGGAGAGAGACAAAAGACTAGTTTCATTCTTCTGCATATGGACTAGTTTTCCCAGCACCATTTATTGAGGAGACCATCTTTTCAACAGTGTATGTTCTTGGCACTGCTGTCAAAAATGAATTCATTGTAGATGTATGGATTTATTTCTTAGTTCTCTATTGGTTCCCTTGGTCTATTATTGGGGGAACTAGCTCCCAATATTTCAATGTAGATTCTTTCTATTTTCCCTAAGTGTTGGCTGGTCTGAGAAATAAAGAGAAAGAGTACAAACAGAGAAATTTTACAGCTGGTCCTCTGGGGGTGTCATCACATATTGGTAGGACCGTGATGGCAACTCTGAGCTGCAGCACCAGCAAGTTTTTATTAGGGATTTTAAAAGGGGAGGGGGTGTACGAACAGGGAGTAGGTCACAAGGATCACATACTTCAAAGCGGTATAAAGATCACAGGGCAAAGGCAAAATTAGAATTACTGATGAGGGTATATGTCCCGCTGTGCATGCATTGTCTTGATAAACATCTTAACAGGAAACAGGGTTCAGAGCAGACAACCGGTCTGACTAGAATTTACCAGGCTGGAATTTCCTAATCCTGGTAAGCCTGAGGGTACTGCAGGAGACCAGGGTGTCTTTCAGTTCTTATCTCAACCGCATAAGACAGACACTCCCAGAGCAGCCATCTATAGACCTACTCCCTTGGCTGGGCACGGTGGCTCAAGCCTGTAATCCCAGCACTTTGGGAGGCTGAGGCGGGCGGATCACAAGGTCAGGAGATCGAGACCATCCTGGCTAACATGGTGAAACCCCGTCTCTACTAAAAAATACAAAAAACTAGCCGGGTGAGGTGGCGGGCGCCTGTAGTCCCAGCTACTCGGGAGGCTGAGGCAGGAGAATGGCGTAAACCCGGGAGGCAGAGCTTGCAGTGAGCTGAGATCCGGCCACTGCACTCCAGCCTGGGGGACAGAGCGAGACTCCATCTCAAAAAAATATATATATATATAGACCTACTCCCAGTAATGCATTCCTTCTCCAGGGTTGTTCCTTGCTGGGAAAAGAATTCAGTAATATTTCTCCTACTCGCACATCTGTCTATAGGCTTTCTGTGAGAAGAAAAATATGGCTCCATTCTGCCCAACCCTGCAGGCAGTCAGACCTTATGGTAATCTTCCCTTGTTCCCTGAAAATCTCTGCTATTCTGTTCTTTTCAGGGTGTACTGATTTCATATTGTTCAAACACATGTATTTTACAATCAATTTGTACAGTAGCAATAGTGGTCCTGAGGTGATGTACATTCTCAGCTTACGAAGACAATGTGATTAAGAGATTAAAGTAAAGACAGACATAAGAAATTATAAGAGTATTATTAGGAAAGTGATAAATGTCCATAAAATCTTCACATTTTATATTCTTCTGCCTCGGCTCCAGCTGGTCTCTCCGTTTGGGGTCCCTGGCTTCCCGCGACAGTCTATGTGTCTGCTTTTATGCCAGTATCATGCTATTTTGGTCACTACAGCTCTGTAATATTCTTTGAATGCAAGTAATGTGGTTTCTCCAGTTTTGTTCTTTTTGCCCAGGACAGCTATGGCTATTCTGGATCTTTTGTAGTTCCACATATATTTTAGGATTTTTTTTTTCTAGTTCTGTGAAGAATGTCATTGATATTTTTATAAGGATAGCATTGAATCTGAAGATTGCTTTGGGTAGTATGGACATTTAACAATGCTGATTCTTAAAATCCAAGAACATAGAGTATTGTTCCTTTTTTTGTGTCCTCTTCAATTTCTTGCATTGATATTTTACACTTTTCATTGTAGAAATCTTTCACTTCTTTGGTTAAGTTACCAGAACTCTGCCTATTACCCCGTCTTACTATAGCTGAGCTAGTATCCAAGTTGCAAGACAAAGTCCTCTTTACTCTTTCCTCTTTTCTCCTTCTGCAGAGGGAAAGTGTCTCTCCTAGAGCTGTGAGCTGCGCTGCCTGGGGTTGGGAAGGGGTGACACAAGCACTCTCTTGGCCTCTCTAGTACGTGTCTCACTAGGTCATGTGCACCCCAAATTCACTGGCTTTGAGCCCAGCATAGCACCAGGGCTTACCTAGGAAATGCAGTCGTTGTGACCTAGACTGTTGGTATGGAGGATTCACCTCTGCCTAGGGCTGATCTAAATGCCTTCTCTGTGGATGCTGGCTGAATTCTGCCCCATGCTGCTTTCCTCTGTGACAGGACAGCACTGAGTTCCAATGCGAAGCCTCGCAATCACTGAGCTCTCCCTCCTCCAAGCACACAGATTATTTTTCTGCACCACACAGTCACTGCCAGGGATGAGGGAGGGGTGGTGTAAGTGCTGCAAGATTGTCTTTCCTATGCTCTTCAGTGCATCTTTCTTTAATATGATGTTAAGACCTGGTACTGTGATCACTCACCTGAATTTTGCTTCTTATGGAGGTGCTTTTATGTGTGTGGATAGTTGTTCAATTTGGTGTTGCTGTGGGGGCAGGGGAGGATGATTACTGAACTGCAGATATTGCATTTTTTTACAAACAGAAGATTTGTGGCAAGCCTGTGGTGAACAAGTCTATTGGTACCCTTTCTCCAACAGCATGTACTCTCTTCATATCTTAGTGTCACATTATGGTACTTATCACATTTTAAACCTTTTCATCATCATTATATCTGTTATGATGATCTGTGATCAGTTATCTTTAATTTTACTATTGTAATTGTTTTGGGGTATCATGAACCACACCCGTATATGTTGGTGAACTTTATTGATGAATGATGAATATTGTGTGTGTTCTGACTGTGCCACTGATCAGCTATTGCCCTGTCTCTCTTCCTTTTCTTGGGCCTTCATATCCCTTCAACAATATTGAAATTAGGCCAATTAATAACCCTCCAATAGCTTCTGAGTGTTTGAGTGGAAGGAAGAGTCACATGTATCTCACTTTAAATCAAAAACTAGACATCATTAAGCTTAGTGGTGAAGGCATGCCAAAAGCTGAAATAGGCTGAAGTCTAGGTTTCTTATACGAAACATTTGGCCAAGTTGTAAATGCAAATAAAATTCCTTGAAGGAAATTAAAAGTGCCTCTCTAGTGAAAATATGAATGATAAGAAAGTAAAACAGCCTTATTGACAATATGGAGAAAGTTTTAGTGGTCTCGATAGAAGATCAAACCAGCCACAACATTCCCTGAGGCCAAAGACTAATTTATAGCAAGATTCCAACTCTCTTTAACCCCATGCAGGCTGAGAGGTAAGGAAGCTACAGAAGAAAAGTTTAAGACTAGCAGAAGTTGGTTCATGAGTTTAAAGAAAAAAAGTCAGCTCCGTAACATAAAGGTACAAAGTAAAACAGCAAGTGCTGATGGAGAAGCTGCAGCAAATTATCTAGAAGATCTAGCTAAGACAATTGATGAAGGTGGCTATATTAAACAATAGGTTTTGAATGTAGAGTTGACCCTTGATCAACACAGGCTTGAACTATGCAGATATATTTATATGTGGATTTTCTTCCTCCTTTGCCATCCCTGAGACAGCAAGAGCAACTCCTCTTCAGCCTCCTCAATGTGAAGATGATAAGGATGAAGACCTTTATGATGATCCACTCCCACTTAATAAATAGTAAATATGTTTTATCTTTCTTATAATTTTAACATTTTCTTTTCTTTAGCTTACTTTATTGTAAGAATGCAGTATACAGTGCATATTGTAAGAATGCAATATACAATGCACCATACAAAATATGTGTTGATTAACTGCTAATGACACCAGTAAGGCTTCCAGCCAGCACTAGGCAGTTAGAGTTAAGCTTGCAAGAAATCAAAAGTTATATGTGAACTTTTGACTGCATGGGGTGTTAGTGCCCCAACCACCACATTGTTTAGAGGTCAACTATATTAACTACCCTTCTACTAGAAGAAGATGCCTTCTAAGACTTTCATAACTAGAGAGAAGGAGTTAGTGCTTGGCTTCAAAGTTTCAAAGGAGAGGCTTTCTCTATTGTTAGGAGTGAATGCAACTGGTGACTTTAAGTTGAAGCCAATGCTCATTTGCCATCTGGAAAATGCAAGGACCTTTAAGAAATATGCAAATTCTACTCTGCATATGCTCTATAAATAGAACAACAAAGCCTGAATGACAGCATATCTGTTCACAGCATGATTTATGGAATCTTTTAAGCCCACCGTTGAGAACTACTGCTCAGAAAAAAAAATTCCTTTCAAAATATTGCTGCTTGTTGGCAATGTACCTGGTCACCCAAGAGCATGGATAAAACATACAAAGAAATTCATGCTGTTTTCATGTCTGCCAACACAACATCCATTCTGCAATCCATGGATCAAGGAGTAATTGTGACTTTCAAATCTTATTATTTAAGAAACACATTTTAAAGCGCTATAACTGCCATATATAGTGATTTTGCTGATGGATCTAGGCAAAGGAAATTGAAAACCTTCTGGAAAGGATTCATCATTCTAGATGCCATTAAGAATATCTGTGNTTTAAGCCCACCGTTGAGAACTACTGCTCAGAAAAAAAAATTCCTTTCAAAATATTGCTGCTTGTTGGCAATGTACCTGGTCACCCAAGAGCATGGATAAAAACATACAAAGAAATTCATGCTGTTTTCATGTCTGCCAACACAACATCCATTCTGCAATCCATGGATCAAGGAGTAATTGTGACTTTCAAATCTTATTATTTAAGAAACACATTTTAAAGCGCTATAACTGCCATATATAGTGATTTTGCTGATGGATCTAGGCAAAGGAAATTGAAAACCTTCTGGAAAGGATTCATCATTCTAGATGCCATTAAGAATATCTGTGATTTATGGGAAGAGCTCAAAATATCCACATTAACAGGAATTTGGAAAAAAGTTGATTCCAACTCTCATGAATGAATTTGAGGAGTTCAATACTTTCTTGAGATAAAATCTTCTTCTGGTGAAGATGTTGTGAACATTGTTCAAATGAAAGCAAAGGATGTAGAATATTCTATAAACTTAGTGGATAAAGCAGTAAGAGCAGAAGATTGACTCCAATTTTGAGACCAGTTCTACTGCGTGTAAAATGTTATCGAGCAGCATCACTGCCTACAGATAACTCTTTCATGAAAGGAGGAGCCAATCTGTGTGGCAAACTTCACTGTGGTCTTATATTCAGAAATTGCCACAGCCACCCCAGCTTTCAGCAACCACCACCCTGATCAGTTGGCAGCTATTGACATTGAGGCAAGAAACTCCATGAGCAAAACGATTATGACTCATTGAAAACTCAGATGATTGTTATCATTTTTAAGCAATAAATATTTTAAATTAAGGTATGTACATTATTTTTAAATTTAATGCTATCACACACTTAATAGAAGAAAGTGTATTATAAACATAACTTTAACATGCATCGGGAAACTGAAAAATTCATGTGACTCACTTTATTGCAATACTTGCTTTATTGCAGTTGTCAAGAACTGAACCTTAAATATCTCTGAGGTATGCTTGTAATTCCTGTTGAAAGTCACCAGACATTTGAAATAGTTGAAAGATAGTGATGCTAGACCGGAATGCCTGTGGTAACACTTAAGAAGAATGACAGAATTGCATATGTGATTGTATTGTCAGAGATTTTAAATCTGTAATTAGGGTTGTAGAATCTTTTCAGTATTTCCACTCAAGCATTTTTTCTTCTACTGTAGCACCTAAAAATCTAAGAGAACGAGTAAGATACAAACAAAAACACATGAGATAGTCTATTACAGTCTATACGTCTATGGCAATTATTTTCTTGTAAAACTTACAAACTCTGTGAGGATATCCATAAATAGGTAAACATTGGCATCATGGAAATCTAGCAACATTTGAGAATAGATGTTAATAGCTATGGAAACTTACTCAACACATAATATGGGAGAAAGTAAGAGTTTTATACTCAGACAATTCTGGTTCCATCATTTATAAATAGTAGGGCTATAATAAATAGCATTAATCGAGTACTTATGGTGTTTTAGAACAATTATGTGAAAGCTGTGAGTCTTAGATTCCTCATCTGCAAAAGACAGGAAATACTCTTATCTTTGTTGTGAACGTGCTTACATTAAGTACCTGACACATGATAGAGCTCACTAAAGTTCCTTTTCTTCTCCTTTTGGCTAGAAAATAATTAACAGCTTACCAATACATGTTCATTTATTCTAGCCACAGATTTTATGTAAAATGATATTCTCATAATTCAGAATAAGTACATTTAATTTTGGCATAGAAAGCTAGACCTCTCATTTCCTTCCTTCCTTCCTTCCTTCCTTCCTTCCTTCCTTCCTTCCTTCCTTCCTTTTTTCTCTCTTTCTTTATATTTGTTATTCCCATGATATATCTAGATCTCCTTAAATCATGCAAAAAAAAGTATAGCAAACATTCCTATACATAGCTGTAGATTCTCTTAAGCAATGTGGTTTCCCTTCACATTAGTTCAATTAAGTACCTACCATGTAACAAGTACTATTCCAGCTCATGAGGATGGAAAACTGAACTAAGATTTATGCCTTCAAGAAGTTTAGGGCTGAGTGACAGAGTCAAGAAATCATCTACCACAACATACTGTGATAAGAGGCTTAGGATTATGCACAACACGTAAAGGAAGCAGAGTATGAGGAGGAGTATGGGGTGACAATGAATGTCTAATGACATGAGGAAGAGTGTTCAAATAAGTCTTTTTAAAGGAAGAGACTTGAGATAAGTTTTACCAAATGAGTATCAGTAAGTTAAATCAAGAAGAGGAAAAGAGACAGTTGAGGAAGTTTGAACAGCATTTGTGAAAGTATGGGAGTGTGAAGCAACAAGATGCTTCTTCCAGAAAGACTACTGTGGAAGATGGTATTTTTAAAAATCCCTGCCACAGTGTTTCCAGACCCACATGCTTTTCAGAACTTTACCAGTCCTTCATTCATGAGAGATGCAGTCTGTGTTCTCTCCTGTTGAATACAAGCAGGCTTTAACGACTGTCTCATTAATAAAGAAGGGCAGACCTGACACTATGTGACTTCTGAGACTAGATCATGAAAAGTGACACAGCTTACTCCATTTCCCCTTTGAAACATGTTTTCAGAGTCCTGAGCCTCCATGTAAGAAATTCAGCCTACTTAAAGCTTCTATGGTGAAGCAAACACATACAAATGGGAGAATGGAATGCGGAGCCCCAGTTGTTCCAGCTCCCAGCTGCTCAGGACTTCCAAGCCCCAACATGTGAGTGACATCTCACCATAGGCACTGAAGTAACTGAAACTTCTTGCAAAATCCTGAGTGAGAACTACCTAGCTGAGGCAGCCCATACTCAGAGTCATGAGAGGTAATAATATTAAATGCTTGCAATTGCTTTAAATTCCTGTTTGGGGATGGTTTATTGTTTAGCAGTAGGTAACTAACACAACTTCCTTGACTATCTTCTCCTCTTGTATATGGATTGGGAATGTTTTCTATCCATCTATTTACTTGACAAGATCCTTTACTAGTCTATAACTTCTAGGATAGCAGGTCCCGGGCCTATCGTGATCACTGTTGCCTAGCCCAGTGCCTAGAACATGGCATGTATTCAATATATCACTATTTAATTAAGGCATAAATAAATGGAGTAGCTTTGCATGTTTAGAGAGTGAAAGGGGTGGGAACAATGGGAGATGAGCCTATTTAAGAGACAGATCATGAACATCATTATGTACTAAGCTAAAGCATTCTACTTTTTTGAAAATTATAGGAACTCATGAAAGGAGAATTTAAAGAGGAGAGTGACACAATCAGACTTACACCTAGAAAGATCACAGCAGTGATGATATGGGGGATAGAATAAGATCAGAAAAAAGAATACAAATAGGCTATATGGAGAAGGTCTGGTATAAAGGATATTTTGAGATATCAAAAATAAAAGGTAGATACTAGAATATCAAGAATATAAAATTTATATATTTCATGGCATCTTTCTGCCACATAGATTTTCATTTATAGTTAAAAAGTTAATTATGTCTCTTACATGTGCCCCTTTAGGGCAATTTTTTAAAGTTTCTTTATTTGATTTTGCATTGTCTTCATAATTACTGATCATTTCTAACAGGCAGAAATCAGTCCCAATAGTACCATATCCCAGAGATAAGTAAGTGTGCCTCATGTATTAATTTCTTGTGATCTCAAGCAGTTAATAGATTTGAGCAAGCCACCATGCTAATCATTTGGGAAATGAATTTCTTAGCTACTCATACGTCCTCTAAACGTCAACATCCTCTTTGGAAAATATGTTTTCCAATCAAGTTAGTTATTATTATTATTAGCAACCTTGAATCTTAAATATTAAACGAGTACCTGTTTTCTACTAGACCCATCAACCATGAAATACTAGTTGCTGTGCCATATTTCCAATTGCTTTGAATGGTCAGTTCCACGAATGAGTATGTGTGGGGTTAGATGAGATGTGGAGAGTGGAAAGGAAGATGAGATCATGGTAATCTTTGGAAAAGAATAATCCTTGAGCAGAGAAAGACCAAAAGTCCCTGAAAGGAAGAAGGAGTAAGATTCCAGTACTAAAATTAAGATCAATGGACCTAAGAACAAGAGTAGATTCAAGGATCAATCCACAGAACTAGAGGGATGTGGCAAACATGGCTGGTAACTTGTCTTAGTCCATTTCTGCTACTATAATAGAATACCACAGACTGAGTGCCTTATAAACAACAGAAATTTCTCTCAGTTCTGGAGGCTGACAAGTCCAAGATCAAAGTGCTGGCAAATTTGATGTCTGAGCACATTCCTCATAGACAATGCCTTCTCACTGTGTCCTCGCATGGTGGAAGGGGCAAAAGGTCTCTCTCTGGTTTTTTTTTTTTTTTTTTTTTTTTTTTTTTTT
>NW_016822740.1:11438-25413 GCF_001698545.2 Rhinopithecus bieti | reverse complement strand
TCAGATCTCTTGACCTCGTGATCCGCCCGTCTCGGCCTCCCAAAGTGCTGGGATTACAGGCTTGAGCCACCGTGCCCGGCCCTATTTGCTTTTAAAAAGAGAAGAAATATGGCTCTATTCCGGCCGGCTCACCAGCGGCCAGTTCAAGGTTACCTCCCTTGCTCCCTGAACATCGCTGTTATCCTGTTCTTTTTTCAAGATGCCCAGATTTCATATTGTTCAAACACACATGCTCTACAAACGATTTGTGCAGTTAGCGCACTGTCATTTGGATGGGAGATAGACTCATGTGTTTTCCCAATCACTGAAAATATTTTTTGTCTTTTTTTTTTTTCCATCTTTTTTTTTCTGATGGAGTTTCACTCTTGTTGCCCAGGCTAGAGTGCAATGGTGCGATCTCAGCTCACTGCAACCTCCGCCTCCCAGGTTCAAGTGATTCTCCCGCCTCAGCCTCCAGAGTAACTGGGATTACAGGCATGTGCCACCATGCCCAGTTAATTTTTTGTCTTTTTAGTTGAGATGGGGTTTCACTATGTTGGCCAGGCTGGTCTTGAACTCCTGACCTCAGGCAATCCACCTGCCTTTGCCTCCCAAAGTGCTGGGATTACAGGCATGAGCCACTGTGCCCAGCCCAGATTTTTTTGTCTTTTTTATATACTCAATGGCAAGACAATTTTCCCGAGTAGAACTCGATAACTCCCTCTTTGTTAGGGTGTATGCCAATTCAATATACAGATAACTTACTCTGAAATATGTTTAATTATACTTAGTTGGTCAAATCCCAATAACATTAAAATGTTTTATTTGGAAATAAGGCATCTGTACTTTTCCAGATTCACTCTAAATCTTCCAAAATCAATAATACAAAAGGTACTTACAAACCTAACACATAAAAGAAATAGTTTAGATTCAACACAGGGTTTAGTAAGTGAAACGAATGCCTCAAGTATCATTGGTTGAATTAAAAATGGATACCCTAAATACCCTGACTTGATCACTACATGTTATAAACACGTAACAAAATTTTCAAAATTTTCACTTACCCCGTAAGTTTGTACAAATGAAATTTAAAATCAATTACTTTAAGAAAAGTCTCTTTTATATGTGTAAGGCATTAAAATTTTAGTGCTTGCGATGTACTATCAAATCCTGGCACCCCAAATATTACCAGTACAGCCTCTTGAAAGCCACATCAAAATCTATTGTTCAACATAATAGGAAAGATCATCACCTTGACAGAGTTTCGGTCTTGTCTCACAGGGGAAGAATGAGGTTGGATTTTGTTGAGAATTATAAATTTGGTTTAAGATGTTTTCTGAATGCGGAGCTTGATTAAGTAAGGATCATGATACATTAATTAAAATTGGAAGTACAGCAAGGTGAGGACATCAGCTGACTGTTAATGTTTTTCACTGAAGAGTTGGTGAGGCTTTAGGGAAGTTCCTATAATGAATAATACAATTAGTTGCCTGGGCAAGAGTCTCCTAGAATAATAAAGTGATGCTAATGTAGACAACTGAATGTTAAAGTCATGTCAGTGGTTCTCAACTGTGACTGTTTTGCCTCCCAGAGGACATTTGGCAAAGTTGGGAGACATTTTCCATTGTCACAACCTGGAGAGTGGGGTGCTACTGGCATCTTGTAGATAGAGGCCAGCCAGGGATGTGACTAAACCATGCAATGTAGAGGACAACCTCCACAACAAAAAATTATCCAGCAGAGGACAACCTGCACAATTATCCAGCCCAATGTCCATAGTGCCAAAGCTAAGAAATCCTGATATAGACAAGAAGTCTATACAGGGCCAGATAGTAAAAATGTTTAGTCTTTTAGGCTATTGGATCTCTGTTGCAACTATTCAGCTCTGCTATTGTAGTGCAAAAAGAGCCATAGATCATACAAAAACAAATGGGCATGGCTGGATTTCAAGCTTCATTTACGAAAAGCAGGCAGTGAGCAAGATTTGGCTGTAGTTTGTCAACTCCTAATGGAAACAGTAAGCTGTGTGGGGAGAGGTGGTTTCAGTTCTCAGCACAGAAGTGTATGGACAGATGGTTCTAGTTTTCAGCACTGTGCTTTGAATCTTCAAGAGAAGCAAAAAATATTTTTTAAAAATATAGGTAAAAAATGAAATAAATATGGAATCCATATAAAAATCCCAGATCTTCCTAAAAACACTATAAATATTTCTATAAAATTGATTTTTCTGTGCTATCTGAACTATACCAAAAAAGGAAAAACAACCCAATGATCTTATTGCCAGATCAGGAATATTCCAGGATGACCTAATGAAGAAATTAGAACTACTCTTTAGCTGGGTTTTATCAATACTTTCAAACTCATCTAATTGTAAAAGTAATGACATGCAACAAAATGTATTGTTTCTTTGAAAACAAAATATGACATTGTTGACTACAGCTTCAAAATTATCCCTTTAAATCTTTGTGTTCCTTTTTCTTTTTTCTTTACCTTTTCACTTTTAATTATTTTCTTTCTCTGCATTTATTACTTCCTTAAATTATACGTATTTATTTGTTTATTGTTATACCCTCTCTGTGAAGTCAAGGTCCTTGTCTGCTTCAGTCACATCTGTGTCCCTACCACCTAGATGGCTGGAAAGAATAATTGCACTGCTCAGAGAACAATTACTGTCATCATAGCAAACATTCACATAGCACTTATTATGTGTAAGGTACTGTTTAAAGCAACTTTCATGGATTAGTTTGTCTAATCACTTTACAACCCTGGGAGGAGGGCACTATTAATATTTACACTTTAAAAGATAAGAATCATGCGGCACAAACAGGCTAAGTTACTTGCTTAGGTTCCCAGAGCTAGCAAGTAACAGAGCTAAGATTTGATTCCAAGCAATCTGGCTCCAGAATCCATTCTTTGAGTTAATATGCTGTGCCTACCTCTCATGCTGATATGTTGCAAACACACGCACATAACTCTTAAGCTGGTATCTTGCATATACACACATGCACGATAGTGAAATGTAGTTTAAATATTCCAAAATTTCTACAACATAAAGCAGGTTGTATATTGAGCCTAGGTCTGTTGGCTTTGCCATTCTGGAGTGGCATATGCAATATTAAAGTATATCCTTCGAGGAAAATCCTTAAGATGTATCTCTATGAATACCTGAGATGCTTCATGGAAAACAGAAGATCCTATGTAAAGAGAGAGCTGGGGACACAGGCTTGCTTTGCCATAGATATTCCCACTATTAGAGAGAAAGGTGCTTGGGTCGGATCACAATGCCTATTGCTCCCCTTAAATAGATATCTGAACCCTAGCAAAGAGAGGTGATATGGTTTGGATTTGTGTCCCCACTCAAATCTTATGTCTAATTGTAATCCTCAGTGTTGGAGGAGGGGCCTGGTGGGAGGTGATTGGATATCGGGGTAGATTTCCCTCTTGCTCTTCTTGTGATAGTAAGTGAGTTATCATGAGATCTGGTTGTTTGAAAGTGTGTGGCACCTCCCCCCTCTCTCTCTTCCTCTTCCTCCTGCCATGTAAGACATGCCTTCTTCTCCTTCCACCATGATTGAAGGTTTCCTGAGGCCTCCCAGCCATGCTGCCTATACAGCCTGTGGATCCAAGAGTCAGTTGAACCTCTTTTTATAAATTTCCCAATTCCAGGTATTTCTGTATAGCAGTGCGAGAATGGACTAATACAAGAGATTTCAATTGATAAAACCTGAAAGTGAAGTTTTCTCACAAAAATCTCAGTGAGAAATCAGGAGCAGCACAGGAAGCACCACTTGGTAATGAAACATGATACGAAGCTACAGGTTGAGATGATTCCCTGCTGTGCCAGCAGAGGGGCTACACTTCAGCATTACCTGGAATCCACAGTCACCAGTGTTTCTTCAGGGTTAGGGGAGCATTAGCACAGGCCACAACCAGGCAACGCATAGCAAGGGCTATAAGGCATGGTCATCAGGGTTGGCAGCAGGAAGGTAGTTGTAACGGTCACACAGTGGCAACAGTTGAGGGAGAGGACATTCTGGGAGGTTTCAGCAGCTGGCATCACCGCAGGGAAGAGATGTATTTCTATGTTGCCACACTGATGCTGGAGCGTTCAGGAGACATCCCCAAGGAAGCCCCAAATAATTAAGTAAGGAAAAGGACTTTTTAGAGAGCTAAAGTGCAAGTGGCTTTTTATGGTAGGAGGTTAGAGTGACCCCATTTTTCTCTTAATGACAGTTGAGCCTCAAAAGATTGGCTTATAGCTATTCTAGAGCTAAGCCCAATGTTGAGAGAGAGAGATTGTAAGTCTGTGTATTTATATCTAAATTATCTTTGGTCTTATAAATTGAGTAAATTAACAAAAAGCACAATGATCTTGGCTGTACTCTGAATTGCAAATGCCCTGAAACTGTCTGAAAGTCATTTGGATATGCTTGCTGATAATACTTTTGATGAGAATAAAACTTATTTTTTTGCTTGAGAGCTAATTAAGGTAATCTTTAAAATATACAAATCCTGTGGTGAGCCCAAATAATGATAATTGAAATGTAGACCTTGCCAAAACTGAGAAAATCAAAATGCACGTTAAGATCTGTTAATATATTTAAATTAAAAAAATAAAACAAAAAAGAAAGAAAATCAATTAACTTCTGGAAACGGGGTTTGGTATTTAGAATGAGAAGATTAAATTACGTAGATAGCCCATTAACACTTGGAATGTAGGTAGTGTTGCCCAGCTGCCTTTCAAAGTTTTGCCATGCTCGTGGTAAGTTGCTAGACAGCAGTGGAGCGAGATGTTTAAAAGGCCACAGTAGTATTCTCTAAATGGTCCACACAGGAATCATAAAAATCCCTGATGGAATCTTTAGCAGCCTGGAGGCAATTGGAAGGAAGGCATGGGGCTAGTAATTAAATCATAACTCGTTTTGGGGAGAGATTATATATAGATATACATATATAGAGACATATATAAATATAGAGAACTAGAGATTGATATATACCAATATATACATATATTCATTTACACAACACCTAGTCAGTTGTTTTGGTTATTTCAGTAAACAGCTGAGCAACTCCGTTAAAAAAAGAAATCAGAGGCATAGGGCTTGGAATACAATTGAAAACCTTTAGAATATACATTTTAATATGACACCTAAACATCTGGTGCATTGAGGCAATTTAGTAGGAAAAGCAAAACAGTCACATTGGTTTTGGGTTTTGTTTTTTTTATGCCTGAACTGACCAACCAACTCAATCCAGTTCCTCTGGTAATGCCATGTTTTTACTAGATTCAGGAAATCAGACAAATGCAATCTTTGGTTCTTCAGGATATTGCTATGTGTTTCTTGCCTTTCTAATGGTTGTTTTTAGCATTGTATAAGAGCTGGCACAGCCTCTTCCACTGCATTATTATAGGGAGATCACTCTAGGAGCAATTTCTGTAGACACACTACCATAAAGATGTTACAGTATATCGGGTTGGATGAATCTGTTCTTAGCTCATTAGCTAGCCAGACAGGAGTAATTCTGAATATCAGATCTGGACCCTCAGGGAACTCTTGTCCCTTTCTAAGACAAGCCATAGAGTTTGTACTCTGCCCTACAACCTTGAGATGACCATTAAAATTCAAAACTCCTTCATGGGTGCCATCACTAAATGACCATATTAATAAGACACCTGAGGGAGCCATAAGATATGGGGCTGCTTCCAGAGACTTATAACTGGCATTGACGGGGACACAAGACATTTGTCTTATTCTGATTATATTGACTTCTTAGCTTAGAGGTAGAATATAAGTCAGGAAAACAAAAAGTTTGTGTAGTTAGTTTGGTATCATTAGATAAAATAGTGCAGAATAGGGGAAGAAGAGGAGGTAGAAGAATTTCTTTCCAAGTACTATATTTCAAAGGCAAACTGGTAAGATGAACAGTTGAGGCACGCACTAATTCTTCTAGAAAATATTTGCTATGCTAGGGTTGGAGCTGCTAGGGTGAGGAAAAGTAGACAAGGTCCCTCCTCTGATGGAATTATAGCCTAGTGTGGGGTGCAGACTCTTATTAAATAATTACTCTGATGAGAAGAAGCACAGATTTATTGGACATGTATTATGAAGACAGCTAACCCAGAATGGGGGACAGTGAGGTAATTTAACGAATGGATTATGGCTACACTAAACCCTACTCCAAACTGGAATGAAGGCCTACCTAAATCAGTCTTTCAGTTAATCATATCTGCTAAAAACTTTTGTAATAACCCCATTATTTGATGTTGTAACTGCAAAGCTCTTTCCACACTAGCTACTGCAAAAGTTCTCATGCTTTGTGAAAATTTGAATCTGTGAGTGGGAAACAAGAGATATAGTGCACCTGTATTATACGCTATGAAATAATTTTACAGATGGAGACTGTAAATTAATTATGTATACTTAGGCACTATTAATACACAGACATAACTAGAAAATTCTTACCCTTCAAAACTGTGGCTAAAGAATTATTCCTTAAAGTTTCCTTAGTTTGATGCCAATCTGAAGACCCTGTTTTCTGCTTTAGAAATAAGGACATGGATGTACGTGAAGCTGATTATTATTATTTTGCAACTTTGCAGTCTTCTTGTGTTAAACTAATCTGTTTAGTGGTGAAGCATATGTAGCTGGTAAAACTCCCAGTCCATGTATTCATGTTTGCTGGAAAGGAAACATGAATATCTCTTGATTATTTATTTATTTAATTTCTATGTGGTATTAGAAATTTACCTTAACCCAATCACTTTCTCTCTCATTTCTGACTTTCCTTCAGGGTTCAGTTTCATTGCAGGGAGATTATAGACTGTCAAGGAACAGGAAAGGGATGCAGTCTTGAGTAATCCATGCACACTGTGATCTTCCAACATACCCTTGCTCTCGTTTGTTCATCTATTCCACGTGTCATAGCCAAGTCCTATTCCCAACTATAAGCCACTTTTAGTTTAGTTCTTTCTATGCCACTTATGGATGCATGGACTTTATCTTTTTTCTTTTCCACTCTTTGGTGCAAATTTACTCTGTGATTTTCTCAATCCAATTTGCCTAGGTACTCAGTTCATCCATTTCTGAATCTGTATAGTCTTGCACCCTTTCTAGAGTCACTTGGAAAAGGAAATCCAGGTTTTCTATGTTCTTTGATACCCATAACTATCTGAGTTTCTCTTCAATCTCTACCTTTAATATAAGATTGAGCTTAGTGGAAGTGCAAGGCTCAAATTTAGCTTTTCTGAAGAATCCCATGCCATTTAGTCAGTGCTTTCTGTAGACGTTTCCCTCAATCCATGTAATCTGGGGTAACTTTTCTAGTCATCAGGTGGAAAGTCATGCTCTGAGACATATAATCATCCTGCCATGAATCCCCTTATCAAAACCCCTTCTCATCTGTTGTGGCATCCATTTTTGACACACAGATGCTCCATTTTGTAGTTTCTTGAATGGGACAGATTCACAAAGGATCACAGACGATCCAATAGGCTATAGAGTAATAGTATAAAACCTTACGTCAACATATTTTTAGTTTTAAAAAGTATTTTAAAAGTACTTTAAGATGTATGTTTCTGTATCACCCAGGCAACACAGAGCAAGAGTGACCAAGCGTAGCCATCAGAATACGTGGCGTGAAGGTAGTGGCAACAGTCACACTGCAGCAGCAGTTGAAGGAGGGAAGGGCATTCTGGGAGGTTTCAGAAGCTGGCATGAGAAACACAAAGGACTTTTTAGTACATCTGAAGATTACTCAGGGGAGGATTCAAAACCTCAAACAAAACAAAAAAAATACAGTTTCGTGTGGGTTTTTAAAGAATCTCACTGTTCTGGAAAGAGAGGTCCCACTCAGATAATGGGTAGTTTATGTTTTCTTGGAGGACTATGGGACTATATGCTTACCTATGTCTCTATTACCTGTGGATTTCGTCTTCATCTTTTTTAAAAATTTTATTTATTTATTTATTTATTTATTTATTTATTTTAGATGGAGTTTCACTCTTGTTGCTCAGGCTGGAGTGCAATGGCGTGATCTGGGCTCACCGCAACCACCGCCTCCTGGGTTCAAGCGATTCTCCTGCCTCAGCCTCCCAAGTAGCTGGGATTACAGGCATGCACCACCACAACTGGCTAATTTTGTATTTTTAGTAGAGATTGGGTTTCTCTATGTTGGTCAGGCTGGTCTCGAACTCCTGACCTCAGGTGATCCGCCCACCTCAACCTCCCAAAGTGCTGGGATTACAGGCGTGAGCCACCGTGCCCAGCCGAGGGTTTCGTCTTTTGATAGAGGAAGACAATATTATGGGTTAAATATTGTCTTAATATTTAAAACCTTAAATATTAAGGCTTATTGAAGTTTAGATTTTTAGAATATTCCAAAAGTGAGCAGCAACAAATTTAATTAGAAGTTGCTTTTGTACTCAGCATTGTCTTCCCCAAATAAAATATTCTATGATTTTTTTCTGTTCTCAGATTGAATAGAAAAATGATACCAATCCGTACGTGTGTGTACAAATCATTCAATTATCACCCTCCAGTGTTTCTGACTTTTGGGTCTATTCATGACCTTTATACCCTGTCAGACTCTCAAGAACAAACTTATGTGAATGCAATGATTTCTTTTTCACAAAAGCAGGGCGAAATTTATGTTTTCTTTTGGGGGTATTGATCCTTGGAAATTCAAACAAGACATTTATCTTTATTTTGTTGTGAGACAGCTATATGAGCACTATTGCTAGGTTATACTGTCATTACTTAAAACATCACACGTTTCCTTTCATTTTTAATTTTAATTTTTGTGGGTATGTAGTAGGTGTATATATTCATGGTGTACATAAGATATTTTAATGCAGGCATGCAATGCATAATAATCACACCAGAGTAAATGGGGTATCTGTCTCCTCAAGCATTTATCTTTGTGTTGCAAACAATCCAATTATATTCTTTTAGTTATTTTAAAATATACAAGTAAATTCTTTTTGACTACAGTCACTCTGTTGTGCTAGCAAATAATTGGTCTTATTCATATTTTCTAACTATTTTTTTATACCCATTAGCCCTCTCTACTTCCCCAATCCACTACCCTTCCCAGCTTCTGGTAACCATCCTTCTACTTTCTGTGTCCATGAGTTCAATTATTTTATTTTTATCTCCCACAAATAAGTGAGAACATGCAAAGTTTGTCTTTCTGTGTCTAGCTTATTTCACTTCACTTAACATAATGACCTCCAGTTCTATCTATGCTGAGGCAAATGACAGGAGCTCATTATTTTCTATGGCTGAGTAGTACTCCATTGTGTCTATGTACTACATTTTCTTTATCCGTTCATCTGTTGATGGACACAGGTTGCTTCCAAATTTTGGCTATTGTGAACAGCGCTGCAGCAAACATAGGTGTACAGATATCTCTTTGATATACTGATTTCCATTCTTTTGGAAATAGAAATGGGATTGCTGGATTGTATAGTATCTCTATTTTTAGTTTTTTGAGTAAACTCCAAATTGTTATCCATACTGATTATACTAATTTACATTCCCACCAACAGTTACAAGGGTTCCCTTGACTCCACATCTTTGCCAGCATTTGTTATTGCCTGACTCTTTGATAAAACCCATTTTAACTGGGGTGAGATGATATCTCGTTGCAATTTTCATTTGCATTTATCTGGTGATCAATGATGTCAAGCAAATTGTCATATACCAGTTTGCCATTTGTATATCTTCTTTTCAGAAATGTCTATTCAGATCTTTTGCCTATTCTTAATCCTATTATTAGACTTTTTCATAGAGAGTTGTTTAAGCTCCCTTACATATTCTGGTTATTAATTCCTTATTGGATGTGTAGTTTACAAATATTCACTCCCATTCTGTGGGCTGTGTCTTCACTTTGTGGATTGTTTCCTTTGCTGTGCAGTAGCTTTTACATTCGATGTGATCCCATTTGTCCATTTTTGCTTTGGTTGCCTGTGCTTGTGAGGGTGAGGTATTTCTCAAGAAATCGTTGCCTAGTCCAATGTCCTGGAGAGTTTTCCCAATACTTTGTTGAGGTAGTTTCATTGTTTGAGGTCTTAGATTTAACACTTTAATCAATTTTGATTTGAATTTTGTGTATGGTGAGAGACAAAAGTCTAGTTTCATTCTCTACATATAGATATTCAGTTTTCCCAGCAGCGTCAAGAGACGGTCCTTTCCCCAGTGTGTGTTCCTGGCACCTTTGTCAAAAATGAGTTCACTGTAGATGTATGGTTTCATTTCTGGGTTCTCTATTTTAATGTTCCATAGGTCTATGTGTCAGTTTTTATGCCCATATCATGCTATTTTGTTTATTATAGCTCTGCAGTGTAATTTGAAAGCCTATAATGTGATTCCTCCAGTTTTGTTGTTTTTGCTTAGGATAGCTTTGACTATTCTGGGTGTTTTGTAATTCAAAAAAAAAGAATTAGGATTGTTTTTTTCTGTCGTCGGTATTTTGATAGGGATTGCATGGAATCCGTAGATTGCTTTGGGTTGTATTGACATTTTAACAATATTGATTCTTCCAATCCAAAAACACTGAATATCTTTCCATTTTGTAATGTGTGTCCTCTTCAATTTCTTGCATCAATATTTTACAGTTTTCATTGTAGAGACTTTTCTCTTCTTTGGTTAATTCCTAGGTATTTTATTTTATTTGTAGCTATTGTAAATGGTATTGCTGTCTTGATTTCTTTTCTGATTTTCTTGACATTTTAACAATATTGATTCTTCCAATCCAAAAACACTGAATATCTTTCCATTTTGTAATGTGTGTCCTCTTCAATTTCTTGCATCAATATTTTACAGTTTTCATTGTAGAGACTTTTCTCTTCTTTGGTTAATTCCTAGGTATTTTATTTTATTTGTAGCTATTGTAAATGGTATTGCTGTCTTGATTTCTTTTCTGATTTTCACTATTGGTATCTAGCAATGCTTCTTATGTTTGTATGTTGACTTTGTATCCTGCAACTTTACTGAATTTATTTATCAGTTCTAATAGCTTTCGGTGGACTTTTAAGGTTTTCCAAATATAAGGCCATATCATCTGCCAATAAAAATAATCTGACTTCTTCCTTTTCAAATTGGATATCTTTAATTTTTTTTTCTCTTGTCTCATTGTTCTGGCTAGGACTTCCAGTAGGATGTTGAATAACAGTGATGAAAGTGGACATCCTTGATGTGTTCCCTATCTTAGATGAAAAGCTTTCAACTTTTCTCCCTTCAGCATGACATTAGCTATGGATCTGTCATTTATGGTTTCATTATGTCGAGGCATGTTCCTTCAATATCTAGTTTTTTTTTTGAGAGTTTTTATCATGAAGGGATGTTGAATTTTAGCAAGTGTATTGTCAGCATCCATTGAAATGATCATATAGCTTTTGTCCTTAATTCTATTTAATGTGATGTATCACGTTGATTGATTTGTGTATATCGACCCACCCTTACATTCCTGAAATAAATCTGACTTTGTCATGATGAATAATAGCTTTATTGTGTCATTGAATTCAGTTTGCTATTATTTTGTGGAGGATTTTTACATCAGTGCTCATCAGAACATTGGCCTATAGTTTTCTCTTTTTTTTATGTGTTTTTGTCTGGTTTTGGTATCAGGGTAATATTGGTCTTATAAAATGAGATAGGAAGTATTCCCTCGTCCCCTGTTTTGTAAAATAGTTTGATTAGTATTTACATTAGTTCTTTAAACATTTAATGGAGTTCAGCAGTGAAGCCACCAAGTCCCAAGTTTTTTCTTGCCGGAAGAATTTTTATTACAGTTAAAACTCATTACTTGTTAATGGCCTGTTCCGGTTTTGGATTTCTTCATGGTTCAATCTTGATAGTTTGTAAGTGTCTGAGAATTTATCCATGTCTTCCACATTTTCCAATTTATTAGCATATAGGTGCTTATAGTAGTCACTAATGATCCTTTGAATTTTTGCAGGATTGGTTGTAATGTCTCCTTTCTCATCCTTGATTTTGTTTATTTGGGATGGGTCGTCTCTCTTTTTCCCTAGTCTGGCTAAAGGTTTGTGAATTTTGTTTATCATTCCCGAAAACCAACTTTTTGTTTTGTTGGTCTTTTGAATTATTTTCTTCATTTTAAACTCATTTATTTCTGCTTTGATCCTTATCATTTATTTTCCTCTACCAATTGTGGGTTTGGTTTGCTCTTGTTTTTCTAATTGTTTAAAATGCATCACTAGGTTGTTTATTTGAAGTTTTCTTTTTTTCTTTTTTTTTTTTTTTTTTTTGATCTAGGCACTTGTAACTACAAACTTCCCTTTTAGTACTGCTTTCACTGTATCCCATACGTCTTGATATGTTTTCTGTTTCCATTATCACTTGTTTCTGGAATTTTTCAATTTCCTTCTTAATTTCTTTATTGACCCACTACTCATTAAGGAACATATTCTTTAATTTCCATATGTTTATATAATTTCTAAAATTCCTCCTGTTATTCATTTCTAGTTTTATTCCACTGTGGTTAGAGAAGAGGATTGATATTATTTCATTTTTTTGAAAGTTTTCAGACTTGCTTTGTGACCTAACATATTGTCTATGCTTGAGGATGATCCATGTACTTAGGAAAATAATGTGTATTTTGCAGCTGTGGATGAAATGCTCTGTAAATGTGTATCAGGTCCATTTGTTCTATAATGCAGATTAAGTTTGATGCTTCTTTCTTGATTTTTGGTCTGGAAGATCTGACCAATGCTGAAACTGTGCTTCCATTATTACTATATCAGAGTCTATGTTTCTTTTTAGCTGTAATAATATTTGCTTCATATATCTGGGTGCTCTAGTGTTGAGTGCGTGTATATTTACAACTGGTGTTATCATCTTGCTGAATTGACACCTTTACTATTATATAGTGACCTCTTTTGTCTCTTCTTACAGCTTTTGTCTTGAAATATATTTTGTCTGATATAAGTATAGCTACTTCTGCTCTTCTTTGTTTCCATTGGCATGGACTATCTTTTCCCAAACGTTTACTTTCAGTCTATGTGTGTCTTTATAGGTGAAGTGTGTTTCATATAGGCAACAGATCATTGAGTTTTGTTTTTTAACCCATTCAACTACTCTGTGTCTTTGGGTTGGAGAGTTTATTCCATTTACATTCAATGTTATTATTGATAAGTGAGGACTTACTCCTGCCATTTTGTTATTTGTTTTCTGGTTGTTTTGTGTCTTCTCTTCCTTCTTTCCTTCCTTTGTGTCTTCCTTTAAGTGAAGATGATTTTCTCTTGTGGTATGATTTAATTTCTTGCTTTTTATTTTCTTGTTTATCTGCTGTATGAGTTTCGAATTTAGGTTATCATGGGGCTTGCAAATATCTTATAACTTTTATTTTAAGCTGATAAAACTTAACACTGTTTGCATAAAAAAACACACAATCAAGAAGAAAACTAATAAAACTCTATACTTTAACTTATCTCCTTCTACTTTTCAACTTTTGTTGTTTTTATTTATCTTATGGTACTTTGTCTTGAAAACTTGTTGCAGTTATTATTTTTGATAAGTTCATCATTTAATCTTTCCACTTAAGACAAGAGTAGTTTACATACCACACTTACAATGCTTAATATTCTATTTTTCTGGGTACTTACTGTAACCAGTGAGTGTTTTGTACATTCAGATGGTTTTGTGTGTGTATGTGTGTGTGTGAGAGAGACAAAGTTTCATTCTGTTGCCCAGGCTGGAGTGCAGTAGTGTGATCTCGGCTCACTGCAACCTCTGACTCCTGGGTTCAAATGATTCTCATGCCTCAAGCCTCCCGAGTAGCTGGGACTACAGGCATGTGCCATGACACCTGGCTAATTTTTGTATCTTTAGTAGAGATGAGGTTTCACCATGTTGGCCAGGCTGGTCTCGAACTCCTGGCCTCAAGCAATATGCCCACTTTGGCCTCCCAAAGTGCTGGGATTACAGGTGTGAGCCACCATGCCCAGCCCCCTCAGATGGTTTCTTTCTTTTTTTTT
>NW_016822740.1:0-10451 GCF_001698545.2 Rhinopithecus bieti | reverse complement strand
CCCGTCTCGGCCTCCCAAAGTGCTGGGATTACAGGCTTGAGCCACAGCGCCCGGCCCTGGGATACCTTTTAAAACAAGAACAAGTTTAGGAGAAGAGGAGAAAGAATAAAGAAGTTAAAGTTTATGTTATGTTTTGGGAGCACAGTGATTCAATATTAGTCATTTTGTTTAATTTGAATTTTTGCAAATTATGCTTCAGTGAATTAAGATGGAAATAGTTTAGACCTAATTTTGAAAATAAAATGATGTTTTGTTTATTACATGCTCATCCATTGTGTAGTCTATTTTCTTGATACCCAATTTAATATCTCCTGGTGATGAAGGTGATATCTAATTTAAAAGAAAAGTAAACATCACCAGCAGTATATAGTGTGAATTTACTCCAACTTACTACTCATATGCAATTAAACATGGCTTCCCCCTTGGATTCTTTATAGCCAATGCACTTAAAATAGGGTTTTTTTTTTTTTTTTTTTTGGCACAGCCTGCACAGTTTGATACCAGTCAATCTTCTTACTGAGATGTTGAGAGAATTTTTCTCCATCTTGAAGGAAAACCAAATGTAAGGTAGAAGGTTGAAATACAAGCTGATATTAAAGAGTCATTAAACTCCTGCCTCTAAACCACAGGTGATTTTGCTCCCCAGGAGACATTTGACAATGTGTGGAGACTCTTTTGGTCGTCACAACTGGGAGATGCTATTGCCATCTAGTGGGTAGAGGCCAAGGGTGCTGCTAAACATCCTACAAAGCATAGGGCTGCACCCTTCCCACCCCTGTCCCTTCTATCCATCACTATCCGGAACAAACAAAGCATTATCTGGGCCAGTGTCAATGGTGCCAAGATAGAGAAACTCAGAGAAACTCTGACCTAGGAAAAGAGCATTTGATGGGATTTTAGGATTTTTGTGACATATCTTTTACTAGCCTCATCAGTCCATTAACACTAATATATATTTCAGAAATAAAATCAACTGTTTTTGAGGGCACTCCTGCTTTGAGTTCAAATACACAGATTTCTCATCTGGATTCGAGGAGTTAGAACCTCACGCATATCCTCAGGAAATACTGTCTGCTTATAGAATATTCCGTTAAGAGAAGGCCCTATTTCCAGATTAAGAAAAAATGGCATACTTTCCACTAAAAAAAAAAATCCATTCAAATGAAAAGATTATCATAGCCTTAGGTTAAACCATAAGACATCACTGTTTCTGTAGGCCAAAATTGTCACACATCAGCAATGTCATATGGTTAAACCCTCTACTATGTCATCCCTTGTCAGATGATCATGATCTGAAAGAAAGTCCCATTTGCAATGTCAGGATGCTGCCTCAGTGTGCCTCATTTGTATTTCTACCTACTGTAATAACTACGGCTGGAATCTTAATACATTTGTAGTAACTTAATCATCAGTGAAGCACTGTTCAAAATGTTTTTTACAAGAACTTCTGTCAAAAATTCCTTAGGTTGGCATACACTTTTCTTAAGAAGTATAAAATCTAAGAGCTGAGAATGTCTATATGGGTCTGGTTTTGAAATAAAAGAAAGCCACTATAAGAATTATGGAACTAAGTCACTTGAGGTCAGAAGTTCAAGACTATCCTGGCCAATATGGTGAAATCCTTGTCTCTACCAAAAATACAAAAAATTAGCCGGGTGTGGTGGTGCATGCCTGTAGTCTCAGCTACTTGGGAGACTGAGGCAGGAGAATCACTTGAACCCAGGAGGAAGAGGTTGCAGTGAGCTGAGATCGTGCCACTGCACTCCAGCCTGAGTGACAGAGTGAGACTCCATTTCAAAAAAATAATAAAAAAGAAGAATTAAGGAAATCAGGAATAAGGGGTTTAATATAGCAATTAGTGATTAATATGAAAGCTAGGAGAGTAAAATCTGAAAAATCGGAAAAAGAGTAATATGACATCAATCTGAAGACTTGGAGTAGGTGATGAAGCCCCCAATCCTGAGGAAGTCCAAGAAACTTCTCGGCTACAAAGTGGGAGTTGGCAGAGTGGTCTGGAACCAGATGCCTGCCCCATCTGATGAGTCATGATGTATTGAGCAGTAATGTTCGCCAAGGATTTCTCCCATTGGTAAACTCAAACCTGTGACTACAGAGTAAAAGTGGTTTTGAGAAACATAGTCCCCAACCTTAAGAGGGACTGGGAGTGGTGATGCCAAGCTGACTACCACCAAACCAGCACAAAGCAAATCACAATGTTATAACTACCTCATCACAAGTGAATATGAGGATGGGCAGCTTAAAATCTCATGAGATTTCACAGTCTTGTAACTGCTTATAAAAGAACTTATCAACAGGAAGATAAACAGAGGAAGGTCATTGTCATCCTTCTTACAGTGAGACAAAAAGAAGTGCCTTTTAGGAAAAAAGGGAGAAAGGGAGGTTGAATAACCTCATCAAGAAATGAATTTTCAGGAAATTCATATCTGACTGTCTCTACTAGTGTTCCTGTCTCAAAGCCGAGTGGTAAGATGAGACATGGGCATCTCAAAGATAATGCACCTATATTAGGTATAAGATGGTCAAGCTGTAATCCTCAGTTCTGCAAAATATATGTAATTTTATTGACTTTCTCTAACAACTTATTTTCTAATTTTTAGTACTTGATTGTAAAGCAGAAAATATATTCTTAGACAATTCTGGGTACATAATTATTTCAGGATTTAAAATAGTTCATTTGTGCTGTTTTCTTCCTCCCTCTCCATAGGAAACATCTGACTTTCAAGGGGCCTATGTCGTTTTCTTCCTTCAGAGAAAAATATCTGGTGTCTAGTCCATGTCAATTTATTTTGGCATTCATCTAAGATATTCCTGATTTTGCTTTGGTATATTAGTCAGGGTAGAAGAGCCAGTGTTTATCAAACTCTCAGTGGTAAAGAAACAGTTTTTATTATTTTCAATCTGTCACAGACCAATACTTTTGTAAAATACAATAATGATAAATTACTAGAAGCATGAAATTAAAAAATAAAGCCAACAGAAACAAAATGCAAACCTGGATTTTAAAAATGAAATTCCATAGACATAAAATTTCTTTCAAATTGCCATAAACTTTTCTAAAAGCTTTATTTGAATTTCAGTACTTGATTTCTTCATAGGTCGGCATCAAAGAGTTTGCAGAACAGAACCAGTCTGTGGACCATGTTTTGATTAATACTATGCTAAGCTATGCTGAAACAACAAATAAGACATGAAATCTCAGTGGCTTATAGGAATAAAAGTTTATTTTTTGTCCATGTAAAGTCTAATATGATCATTCCTAGTCTGTACTCTCCTGGGAAGTTCTCTTCCAAACAGCAATGGAAGGATCCATTTCCCTTCCTTCTTTGTGCTACTGCCTTTAAAAGATAGTCTCTAATGTCACCCCAGAAGGCAAATGTGGGTAGACAAACCTATTAGGTTGGTGCAAAAGTTATTGCGGTTTCTGCCATGAAAAGTATTGGCAGAAACCGCAATAACTTTTGCACTGCCCTCATGTTTAGAAGCCTAGTTGGGAAGTGATACACATCACTATGCTGATATCTTCTTGCCAGAGCTAATCATATGGCTGAACTAACTGCAAAGGAGTCTGGCATAGTAAAGGAGCACATGAGTATTGTTAAACTCTAGTAGTCTTTTAGACAAATGATCTCATTTATTTTGTGATATCTTTGTCTCAATTTCCACACCCCTCTCAGAGTATCCACAATTTTCAAATGTTCTCGAGTTTTTAAAATGCAATTCATGGGGGCCAGGTCAACTGTGACTCACACTGTAATCCCAGCACTTTGGGAGGCCAAGGTGGGCGGATCACTTGAGGTTGGGAGTCCAAGACGCACCTGGCTAGCACGGCAAAACCCCATCTCTATTAAAAATACAAAAATTAGCCAGGCGAGGTGGTGGGTGCCTGTGGTCCCAGCTACTTGGGAGGCTGAGGCAGGAGAATCGCTTGAACCCGGGAGGTGGAGGTTTCAGTGAGATGAGATCATGACACCATTGCACTCCAGACTGGGTGACAGTGAGACTCTGTCTCAGAATAAATGAAATGAAATGAAATGAAATGAAACTCATGGCGTCTGTTGGGGAGAGACTCATGTGGCTTGTCTTAGGTCCTGGCTATCTAGATATGGCTTGCTGCCACTTACTCTTTATGGACACTACACTATTAATGGCCTTTGAAAAATCTCTGTGAAATTTCACATGAGAACTATGCATTTAGATTCCCATATATTTAGATTCCCATATACTCCAGGGAGTCTATTATTTCACCTGGGATTCAGTTGAGAGTTGTGCTGGAGCTGACTTAAACTTCTTTCAAGGACATGCTCAGAATTTAACTTGATCGCTTCCTTTCTGACTCTTCTCTCTCTCATCAGTCTCTAGAATCTTTATAAAATCGAAGGCAGGAAAAGTGGTTCTTTAATCACCATAATGCATTCTCATTAAATTTACTGTTTACGGGACATATTTTCACTTTGGTACTCAAAAGCACTTTATTTTCAGATTTTGAGACCCTCCCCCACAACCACTTTTACTCAACCTACTGTCTGTTCTAGAAGTTCAAACATCATTCATCAATTTTTTGACATTCTATTCATCGTGAGGATGTAGAAAAATGTGAAACACTAAATGGGAACAACAATTACACACTGGATACAAGAAAATAATCATACATACATAGATTTATGAAGCTATTGAATAACAGTAGATGCTGAGAAGTCTTAATTAACTGAATTCCAGAGAGGGATGCACTCTTCATTGGTGAGCAAAGAACCACAGACACTTACATAATTGGAAGCAAGTGCCCCTGAAGGGTGTGGGTTTTAAGCGGAATAGGCCTGACAGAGATTAAGAGACTTCGTAGGACTAGGAAAATATATCTGAGCTTTTAGTGACATGGTTGCCTGGCAGGATGGATTGGAATTTGGCGGAACCCCAAATGTAAAAACAAACCACTTGGTCACATCTAAGAATTTCTGTTTCATACCTTAAATATTTTTCAGAGTAAGCAGCAGAGAGTTGTAGAGTTTGCAGTGGAGGTAAGCCTGGAAAGCAGAGAGAGTTTGTATAGCTCTGTTGTTCAGATTTTCAGGCCCTATTGGACATTGAATTCAAGATAAATTAAAAAAAAAAAAAACTCAGTTACAGCCAATACCTTCCTAGCTCAAATCCTACAAGATCAAAGGATTAACCCCTCAAGTTAGACTGAAAAGAAAAGGAAATTCTTATTTCCATTTGAAACTATAGGTAAAACCAAATTAATTAAAGCTACTCTTCTATCCTGTAGCTACCATCATCTTGGTCTAAACCGTAACACAAGCCTTTGTGCTTAGCTGCCTTTTAGAGAAAACAAATTCTCCTTTTTAGAATCAAAAAGAAATTGAACAAAAATAATACACTTCAGACTTCTGTATTTTTAATATATAAAATTTGGCATGCTATAAAAAATTTAAGCAGGAAAATGTAATCTACAATGAGGAGATATAAAACAACAGTCAATAGAAGCCGAAACACAGATGTCACAGATCTTGAAATTAGTACATAAGTACTTTAGAGCAACTATAATAAACATGTTAAGTAATTTCTAAGAAAAGATGGAAAGAATGGGTGAAGAGATGGTGGAATGCAAGAGGGATATTAAAACTCCAGAAACAACAAAGTGGAAAGTTCTAGGACTAGAAAAACAAAATATTTGAAGTGAAATAATCGAACACGGTAGAAGAAAAGAACAGAAAATTTCAAACAAATTATCAAAAATGAACCTCTCAGAGAAAAGAGAGCATCAATGATTAGGAACAATATCTAAATACTAATATATATGTAATCGAATTTTCAGAAGAAGAGGAAAGAATGAGTGGGTTAGAAAAAATATTTGAAAAATTAGTGCCTCCAAATTTTCCAAATGTGAAGAAAAACATCAATGCACAAATTCAGGAAGCTCAGTAAATTCCAAATAAGATAAATGCAAATAAAACCACAGTTAGACATACTGCAAGAAACAAAGAGAAAACCCTTAAGAGCAGCTGAAAGAAAAAAGACAAAGTACATATGGGGAGGAAATGATCAGAATGATAACTTACTTGTCATCAGGAACAATGGAAGCCAGAAGATAAGAGAATGGCTCCCTTAAAGTTCTAAAGAAAAGAACAGTCATCTTAGAATTCTATATTTAGTGAAAATATTCCCAAAATAAAAAATTAAAGATTTTTTTCAATAAATGGAAGCTGAAATAATTATTAATCAGCAGATC
This sequence comes from Rhinopithecus bieti, assembly GCF_001698545.2. Classification (NCBI taxonomy): domain Eukaryota; kingdom Metazoa; phylum Chordata; class Mammalia; order Primates; family Cercopithecidae; genus Rhinopithecus; species Rhinopithecus bieti. The sequence continues at coordinate 4,204 of NW_016822740.1, read as the reverse complement.
GTCATTATAAGAAATATTAAAGGAAATCTTAATTCTAACAGAAATAATACTATATGGAAACTTATCTCTACACTAAGAAATGAAAAGTTCTGGATCCAGGGAGACAAGATAGCTGACTAGACACAGATAGTATGTGCCTCCTCCATGAAAAGGAACCAGGATAGTAAGTACATACATTCCAAACAGATCGTGTAGGAGATAATTCACCAGGTAAGAGACAAGAAGCACCAGAAGTAAGTAAGGAGAGGGCTTGAGGTAGCTTGTCTAGCCAGGAACTGACTGATCGCTGATAGAGGCTCCTGGCTGTGGGGAAACGGTAAGGGAAAACCCCCCAGGACTCTGAAATGAACTTTTACGACCTTGGCTATGGGAGAAACCCTTAATCCACGAGGGCCTTGGGCCTGATACATGGAACTGCCTAAAGACTGTACAGAGACATTACTCCAGAAAGAGAATGCACACAGATATCTCACAGGCATTTGAACTTGGAGCAGCCTCAGCTGGGGGCCATTTTGAGACCTAGATACCAGAGATTTGCTGGCATGGCTGCTGCCACTGCACTGCTCCAAAGTGAAACAGGAGAGACCAGGCATTCCTACCACGCCTTGGAGGGCTCCTGCTGCCCTGATATGAGCTACTATTGAGACCGAGATTTAAGTAGATCACACTCCCCACAGCTTATTGCCACTGCTGCTTGCCTGGGAGGTGCCCCACCTTTGGTCCTAGGCCCAAGGTGTCATGTTGAGTTTAGTGCTGAGATGCACCACACCTTGAGCTCAGACTTGCACAATTGCAGCTGCCCCCCAGCCAAGGAGGGACAGGAAAACTAGGATATCCTATGTGTATCTAGGACAATATCAACTACCCTACCACGGGCTACTGTGAGGCTGAGACCCAAGTGGACAAACCTCCTCACAGCTTCTTGCCAAAGATGCTTGCCTAGGAGAGGCCCCACACTCTCTGGTGGCAGGCCCAAGGTGCGATTTTGAGAGTTTAATGCTGGGCTGCACCCTGCCATTGGGCCAAGTTCGAGCTGATGTGGCCGCAGCTGCTACCTAGTCAAGGAAAGACAGGGAAGCCAGGGTCTCCTACACATACCTAGAACAATACCTAAAGCCCTGCTACAAGCTGTTGTGAAACTGAGCCTTGGTATACCAGACTCTCCACAGCTTTGCCCATACTGCTTACCTCAGAGAGGCCCCACTCCCTCTGGTCTCAAGCCCACAGTTGGTACATTTTGAGAATATAATGCTGGAATGTGACCCACCCTCAAACTGAGCTCCAGGAGATGCAGCTGCAGCCACCATCTAGCTAGGGAAGGGACAGGAACACCAAGCTTTTCTAAGCACTCTTAGGAAAATATTCACCACCCTGCTACAGGTGGCTGTGGGGTTAGGGACCAGCCTACTCGACCCATTACACGTTCCAGCAACAGCAACACAGACCACTTGGGTCTAAGTGGTTTGCTCCAAGGGGCCTTAAATATGGAAACAGAAGGTTGACATTCACCATCACAAAAACACATGGGAGTATAAAACACAGAGTTCATACAAAACAACCACGTAAAGTAGGCAAAAAAGGAATCAAACAGCAACATAACAGAATTTCACCAAACCTCAAGGAAGAAAAGAGAAACAGAAACAAATAATTTATGAAAGAAAGAATTCATAAAATAATTAGAAAATAATCAACAATATGACAGGAACAAAGCCTCACCTTATCAATACTAACCTTGAATGCAAATGGTTTAAATTCTCTACTTAAAAGATAGATTGTCAGAGTGGATTTAAAAAAATATAATCCAACTATTAAATATATGCTGCCTGCAAGAAACTCACCTTTCCATAAAGACACAATAGACTAAAAGCAAAGGGGTGGGAAAAGATATTCCACACAAACAGAAATCAAAAGCTAACAAGAGTAGCTTTACTTATATCGAATAAAGCTGACTTTAAATCAAAAATAGAAAAAAAAACAGTCATTGTATAATAATAAAGGGATTCAGCAAGAGGATATAACAATCCTAAATATATAGGCACCCAGTATCAGAGCAACCAAATTCACAAAACAAACATTACTAGACCTAAAGAAAGAGATAGCTGCCAGGCACAGTGGCTCACGCCTGTAATCCCAGCACTTTGGGAGGCTGAGATGGGCGGAACACAAGGTCAGGAGATCGAGACCATCCTGGCTAACATGGGGAAACCCCATCTCTACTAAAAAAAAAAAAAAACACAAAAAATTAGCCAGGCATGGTGGCAGGCACCTGCGGTCCCAGCTGCTCGGGAGGCTGAGGCAGGAGAATGGGGTGAACCCGGGAGGCGGAGTTTGTAGTGAGCCAAGATTGCGCCACTGCACTACACCAGCCTGGGCAACAGAGCGAGACTCCATCTCAAAAAAAAAAAAAAAAAAGAGATAACAATACAATAATAGTAGGGGACTTTAACACCCCACCAATGGTACTAGACAGATCATGAACACAAAAATATTATCAAAGAAATTTTGGACTTAAATTAGACTTAAATGGACTTAGCAGATATTTATAGAACATTCAACCCAACAACTACAGACTCTACATTCTTTTCATCAGCACATGAAATATTCTCCAAGACAGACCACACATTCAGCCACAAAACAAGTCTTAACAAATTTAATAAAATCAAAATTGTATCACATACCTTTTCAGACGACAGTGGTCTGAAATCAATACCAAGCCAGAAATCAATGCCAAGAGGAACTTCAGAAACTCTACAAATACATGGAAATTAAACAACATGCTACTGAATAATCACTGGGTTAATGGAGAAATTAAGATGAAAACTAATATTTTAAATGCATAACAATGAACACACAACATACTAAAACCTGTGGGATACAGCAAAACAGTGCTAAGAGGGAAGTTTATAGCATTAAATGCCTACGTCAAAAAAGTAGAAAAATTACAATCAAATAACCCAATATTGCACCTCAAGGATCTAGAGAAACAAGAACAAACCAAACCCAAAGTTAGCAGAAAAAAAGCAATAACAGCCGGGCGCGGTGGCTCAAGCCTGTAATCCCAGCACTTTGGGAGGCCGAGACGGGCGGATCACGAGGTCAGGAGATCGAGACCATCCTGGCTAACACGGTGAAACCCCGTCTCTACTAAAAATACAAAAAACTAGCCGGGCGAGGTGGCAGGCGCCAGCTACTCGGGAGGCTGAGGCAGGAGAATGGCGTAAAACCCGGGAGGCGGAGCTTGCAGTGATCTGAGATCCGGCCACTGCACTCCAGCCCGGGCGACAGAGCAAGACTCCGTCTCAAAAAAAAAAAAAAAAAAAAAAAAAAAAAAAAAAAAAAAAAAAAAAAAAAAAGCAATAACAAAGATCAGAACAGAGCTAAATAAAATAGGCATCAAAAAATATGAAGGATAAATTAAACACAACGTTGGTTTGTTGAAAAGATAAACAAAATTGATAAACTATTAACTAGACTGACCAAGAAAGGAAGAAATAAGAACCAAATGAACACAGTCAGAAATGAAAAAGGGACATTAAAACGGATACCACAGAAATATAAAAGATCATCAAAGACTATTATAAGTATATATTCACAAACTAGAAAACCTAGAAAAGATGGCCTAATTGACATATATAGAATACTACTCCCACAATGATCATAGAATACACATTCTTTATATGTACACATAAAACACTTACAAAGATTGACTATAGTGGAGCTATGAGACAACTTTCAATAAATCTCCCTGAATAGAAGTCCTTATGTTATTTTACTGCAAAAGAATTAAATTAGGGGCCGGGTGCAGTGGCTCACACCTGTAATCCCAGCACTTTGGGAGGCCAAGGCTGGTAGATCAGGAGGTCAAAAGAGAGAGACCATTCTGGCCAACATGGTGAAACCCCACCTCTACTAAAAACACAAAAATTAGCTGGGCATGGTGGTGCGTCCCTGCAGTCCCAGCTACTCAGTAGGCTGAGGCAGGAAAACCACTTGAACCCGGGAAGCAGAGGTTGCAGTGAGCTGAGATCGCACCACTGCACTCCAGCCTGGGTGACACAGCAAGATTCCATCTCAAAAAAAAAAAAAAGAAAAAAGAAAAGAAAAAAAGAATTAAATTGGGAATTAATAATGAAAGAGTCACCAGAAAATCTATTAACATTAGAGTCAAAGAAAAAACAATGAGAAAATTTAGAAAATATTTAAA
>NW_016822739.1:0-1247 GCF_001698545.2 Rhinopithecus bieti | reverse complement strand
AGAGGGTAAAGTGATATGCTTTTAGCTGTTTCAAAATTGTTTTATTCATCCATGTGTGTTTTTTTCTTTTCTTTTTTTTTTTTTTTTTTTTTTTGAGACAGAGTCTTGCTCTGTCACCCAGGCTGTAGTACAGTCACGATCTCAACTCACCACAATCTCTGTCTCCTAGCTTCAAGTGATTCTCCTGCCTCAGCTTCTCAAGTTGCTGGGACTACAGGCGCATGCCAGCATGCCTGGCTAATTTTTGTATTTTTAGTAGAGTCGGGGTTTCACCATGTTGGCCAGGCTGGCCTCAAATTCCTGACCTCATGATCTGCCCCCTCGCCCTCCCAAAGTGTTGGGATTACAGGTGTGGGTCACTGTGCCCGGCCTCATGTCTTTTGTTTTAATGACTGGGGAAATCATGATACCATGTTGCTTCTTGAGTTGTTTTGCTTTAGTCTTTGGTCTTTGCTAGTAGCTAATAACACAAACTAGTGTTTATCAAGTGCTTTTTACACAGAAGGGCTTGGGCTGTGTTCTGCATTTTCTTGTTATCTCTTAATACCCCTATAAAATGGTACATTATTTTTTTCTCCCAATTTACAGTCCCTTTAAAGCAAATAGTTATAAAAATCCCTGTACATGTCACACAGCTAGGTCTGGGATTTCAAATCAGGCCATCAAACAAAGAGTTTATGTACTTAGTAAGTTTTCTATTATTTTTCTGCAATAGAGTCAGATAGCAAGAAATTACAAAGCTAGGAACCCAAAGCAAAAAGGACATAATGTGGGGATGGGTGGGTGCATGGGCTTTGCAGCGTGGACTTTCACTCCAGCTCTTTTAATGATTAGGTGTAAGTGACCTACATTTTGTGAGTCACATTTTTTTTAATCACCCAACCACGAATAATTATACCAGATTCACAGTTATTGAAGAGATAAGGGCGTGAATGTGAGATGTCTGGCATAGGGTATATCATTTAGCAGACGCAGAATGAGTACTTGTTTCTGGCCTTTTCTCTCTATATATGCACAAAGAACGTGACTAGAAGCATTGGCTCTAGCCCTGCTGAACTTTCTTCTATTTCCAGTACCAAGGGGCTCTGACTTAAGCTGCCACACCAGTCAAGGAGGGGCAGTAACACCTCACTTGACGAAGGGCGGGAGTTATGAACACATCACTTTTCCACACCGAGTACTGATGTTTCTGGAGTTCTGACATCATGAAGACAAAACATGTAAAATGGAAATTTCTGCAGGCAGAA
>NW_016822738.1:0-1145 GCF_001698545.2 Rhinopithecus bieti | reverse complement strand
CTCCCAAAGTGCTGGGATTACAGGCTTGAGCCACCGCGCCCGGCTGTATACTAGATTATTGACTATAGTCACCCTACTGATCTGTCGAACACTAGGCTTTATTTTTTCTATCAATCACTGTATATTTGTACCCATTAATCATCTCTCTTTATCCTCCATTCCTTTCTACCCTTCCTGGCCCCTGGTGACCAACAATTCACTCTCCATCTTTGTGAAATCCACCTTTTAACTTCCACATATGATAAGAACATATAATACTTGTCTTTCTATGCTTATTTCACTTAACATAATGACCTGCAGTTCCATCCATGGTGCTGCAAATAATAAGATTTCACTCTGTTTACGGCTGAATAATACTCCATTTTGTATATATACCACATTTTCTTTATCCATTCATCCACTGATGGGCACTTAGGTTGATTCTGTATTTTGGCTATTGTGAATAGTGCTGCAATAAACATGGGAGTGCAGATACCTCTTTGACATACTAATTTCATTTCCTTTGGAGATATAACCAATAGTGGAATTGTTGGATCACATGATAGTTCGATTTTACGTTTTCTGAGGAACCGCCATACTGTTTTCCATAGTGGCTATACTAATTTACATCCCCACCAACAGTCTATGAGGGTTCCTCTTTTTCCACATCCTCACCAGCATCCATTATTGACTGTCTTTCAGAAAAAGGCCATTTTAACTGAGGTGAGATGATATCTCATTGTGGTTTTGATTTGCATTTCACTGATGACTAGTGATGTTGAGCAATTTTTCATATACCTGTTGGCCATTTGTATGTCTTCTTTTAAGAAATGTCTATCCAGGTCTTTTGCCCATTTTTAAATCAAATTATTTGATTTTGGTTTTGGTATCAGGGTAATGCTGACCTTACAGAATGAGTTTAAGAGTACTCCCTTCTCTTCAGTTTTTTCAAAGAGTTTGAGTAGAATTGGTATTGGTTCTTCTTTAAATGTCTAGTAGAATTCACCAGTGAAGGCATCAAGTCTTGGGCTTTTCTTTGATGGGAGATATTTACTTCTTATTTAACATCTCTACTCCTCAGTTTTCTCATAAGTAAACTGCTTTCTTGTTTTAGCTATTCTTAAATCTAAGTATAAATTTAATTTGTCACTAAGAAATGAAGTACT
>NW_016822737.1:0-1419 GCF_001698545.2 Rhinopithecus bieti | reverse complement strand
TAATCTGTACAACAAAACCCCGTGACACAAATTTACCTGTATAACAAACCTGTATGTGTACCACTGAACCTAAAATAAAAATTTTTTAAATAATAATAGTTTAACATTTGAAAAATTAAACAATGTTATTTGCTATATTAACAGGTTAAAGAAAAACCATGTGATCATTCCAATAGATGCAGAAAATGCATTTGACAAAATCCATCATCCATTTTTAATAAAATATCTCAATAATCTAGGCATAGAAGGAAACTTTCTTTACCTTCTTTCAAAATTATATAGCTAGTATAAAACTTAATGTTGGAAGACTGCATGCTCTCCTACGTAGGTCTGCAACAAAATAAGAATTCCACTTGAACACTTTTATTTAACATTGTACTGTAACTTCTAGTCAGTACAATCAAACATGAAAGTTTGAAGGACACTAAGTAAATTTACAAAAATCAAACATATTTCTACATACCAGCAATAAACCTTGAGAATTTTAAAAGTCAATACTGTTTACAATAGTGTAAAAATTACCAAATACATAGAGATGAATCTGATAAAAAATGTGCAAGACCTGTACACTGAGAATTGTGAAACATTGCTGACAGTAAGTAAAGAAGACCACGTAAAATAGAGAGATCTACAATACTCTTGGATTAGAAGACTCAATTTTGTTAAAGTGTCAGCTTTACCCAAATTGAGATATACATTGAATGCAATCTCAAACTTTCAAACAGGTTTTTAAAAAGAAATTCACAAACCAATTTTAAAACTCATTTGAAATTACAAAATATCTAGTGGTGCCAAAACGTTATGTGGAAAATAGTGTAAAGTTATAGGACTTACAATATCAAGACTTAGAAATCTAACTTAAGACAGTGTGGTATTGACAATATAGATGAATAAATCAAAGGAAGAACATACTGAATTCAGAAATAGGCTTACATACATACATATCAATTTTCAACCAAACCTGAAATTTCATGGAGAAAGTATAGTTTCTTTAACTAATGGTGGTAGAATAATTGAGTAACCATAGGCATAAAAAGAACATTTACACATATCTCACAGTGTACAATAATTAAATCAAACCCAGTCATAAACCTAAATATAAAACCAAAATTAAAAGTACACTTTTAGAAGAAAAAAATGGGGAATAATTTTATGTTATTAGGTTAGACAAAATGTATTAGGTGTGACACCATAGAATGATCAATAAAGGAAAATAATAAATAAATTGGAGTTCATCAAAATTAATTTTTCTGCTATTTGAAAGACATTTTTAAAATATTGTAAAGACAAGCTATAGACTTGGAGAAAATATTTACATTGTACAAGTGTAATAAATGTTTTAATCTCAATAAGAAGTAATGAAAAATAAATAATAGGCACAAGCTTTGAACAGGTATTTTATCAATGAAGATAATGGAG
>NW_016822735.1:0-2092 GCF_001698545.2 Rhinopithecus bieti | reverse complement strand
ATGAAGTTTTTTCAACATTGAGATTTATAATTCTGCATTTATAATCAAGAATATTTAATGTATTTCTTTGAGTTAACTTGTTTAAATATTTTATTTATAATATCCTACCCTCTTTAGTAATCAAATAACTTTAACATAAAGGTCCTTCTCTGTAAATGTAAACCCAATTTATAAAATGTTAGTTCATTTGCTTTAAGGAAAGCACATTCAACAGAAGAAACTTTTTCATTATGGAGGGAAAACTCAAGGGGTTATCAAAGTCTACCTGGGGAACTTTTTCTAAATTACTTTCACATTCATTAGAGGCAGAAGGTAGACATTTATTAGAAAAATATCCATAGCTATGCTGCATAGTCCACAACTTTTAGAAGCACTGTTATATAGGGAGAGGAAAAAAAAGGTCTCAACTTTTTCCTTTACAAATTAATTATTTCACTTCTATTGTGCTTTCATCTAAATAAATTTTAGCCACCTGAAACTCTCCCATTATCTGATTAAAAACAACCATTTGAAATTCACCACCTACCCAAAATGTTTAAGTCAGCTTTGGTTAACACTGTTCTTTTATACCTTGCCTTCTGTATTCTATTAGTTCCAAGTAATGTATTCTACCTCATTTTCAAGGACTAAATTATATCTTGTCCCTTTTTTTTCAATATAGTCACCAAGACAAATATTAGTCTTTCCCATTTATTAATTTCTAAAACTTTATTCTTTTCTCACAATAAAATTATTTGCAAAAAGAAATAATTAGTTCAATAAATTTCTAAATACTTGTCTAGTCTTCTGGTCAATGAAACTAGGTACATTATTTCTTTAGAGCAGGAATTCAGGCACAGCTAATATTAAGAGAATGAACAGTGAAGAGTATTTGTATGACAGAGACATGTGTTTTCTGCCCTTTTTGGTGTATGACCTTGGGTAGAAGCATACACTTTCAGGCTTATTATATCCCCAAGAGTCGAATCAAGATTCTGATCTCTAAGGGACTTTCAACTCTAAGGTTTTAAAGCTGATAATCTGAGATTTCCTGCTAAAGTTCATCTGTTTGTTTTCTACTGTCAAGTTTTATTGATATATTGTTTCAATAAGCATATTTGAAGTCTGCATTATATGGCAGACATAATTTTTTTTTTTTTTTTTTTTTGGTATTAGAGAAAGAACATGAATAAGACAAGAAAGCCTCTATTCTCAGAAAGCTTAAGTTCTGGAGGGGAGGTCAGTGGGACACATGCAGACAATAAAATAAAGAATCATAAAAATCACCAAGGGGTTAAAGACGATATAAAGATCAACTCTTGGGTGTCTATTTTAGATTGAGTGGCAGGAAGGTATCTCAGACATAAATGGCATTTTAGCCAAGTTCTGAAGGATAAAATGTTAGCCACGCAAAGATATAAAAAGAACATTCCAGGCAGTACAAAGATTCCAAGGACCTGTTAAAGTAGTAAAAAGAATGTTGTGGAAGCTGGAGCATCATCAGTGAGAGAAAGATAGTCCTAGAAAAAGTCAAAGTAAGCAGAAGTCAGATCACATAGAGTTTTGAAATGATGGAAAAGGACTTTGCCTTTATTTTAAATGTAATGAGAAGAGGAATGACATTACTCGATGAGTTCACTTTTAATAATAATCATTCGAAGCCAATATTTTTGTCCCTAAATAGCAAAACCAGAAATTGCTGTTAGGCAAATATTTAATACCTGGGAGCATTATTCTACCACACAAGAATAATTTCAGTCCAGATGTCTGACATCTGCAGTATATTATTAACATTTTTTTCAGGCTTCATAAATTGAAGGTGGGGAGTGGATACTTAATTATATTCTCTTACAGATTTAAGTAGAAATATGAATGGATTTAAATTTTTAAATGATAACATTTTTTACTTCAAAGCAATCTGCTTGCAGCTATCTTCCACATATATACATGGTGAAAATAATGAATATTTAGTTTTTTTTCCAGATAAATCAGAATTAATTACCTTTATTTAGTCCTCTTAGAGTGGCATTTATCCTACCTTCTTCCAGAAAAAAAAAAAAAAAGCCCACAAACAATCCTGTATGATACTCAGACATAAAAGATTATATAGCAT
>NW_016822734.1:0-1244 GCF_001698545.2 Rhinopithecus bieti | reverse complement strand
AAAAAAAAAAAAAAGAAACCCCATCTCCACTAAAAATACAAGAATTAGCCAAGTGTGGTGGCACATGCCTGTAGTCCTAGCTAATTGGGAGGCTGAGGCAGGAGAATCTCTTCAACCCAGGAGACAGAGAAGTTGTAGTGAGCCAAAATAGAGCCACTACACTTCAGCCTGGGTGACAGAGCGAGACTCTCTCTCAAAAAAAGGGGGGAAAAAAGGCCAGGCGCAGTGACTCACGCCTGTAATCCCAGCACTTTGGGAGGCCGAGGCGGATGGATCATGAGGTCAGGAGTTCGAGACCAGCCTGGCCAACATAGTGAAACCCCATCTCTTCCAAAAATATAAAAACTGGCCGGGCATGGTGGCGGGCACTTGCAGTCCCAGCTACTCGGGAGGCTGAGTTGGGAGAATCGCTTGAACCCGGGAGGCAGAAGGTGCAGTGAGCCGAGACTGCAACATTGCACGCCAGCCTGGGTGATAGAGTGAGACTCCATTTCAAAAAAAGAAAAAAGCAAAAACAAAAAAAAAAAACTGAAGGAAATTGAGACTGTTGAACTACTGTAACCATGAGTTACATGAGGAATGAGGAATGAGACATTGGAAAACAAAAACCATACTTAATGGAAAGTCTCCGTAGTCCTGTAGTATAACAAGCTGCCTCTTTCACCTGTCTCTAACAAAGTATACAGAAATGTCATTTAAATATCACGTATACTTGACTACAGGATTTTTTCCATTTGATCACTTCTGAAATCCAAATGTACCATTCAATTAATGTGTATGCATGTGGTATATAAGTAAAACATCTATGACTAAATCAGTAATGAGCCTTATAGCCATTGATACCTCAGGATATATATTACGTCCCATCACACTAAGGCATTCACCTAGCTGTTTCTACTAGAAAGCTATAATAATAAAATTACAAGGCCTTCAGAGGAAAGACAATCATAGAATTCTAAGCAATGTGTTAGTGTGTAAGGCTTTAAATTGGAGCCATACAGACCTGTTCAGCAATCCTTTCACTATGACTAAATTACTTTTGGGAGTAACTCCCTCAAGTTAGCAGACCAGATAATACATTTATGCATTAAGCAAACTGTTATATCATTAAGATATAAATAGAAAAGGTCAAGTTAGACTGTAAAATACCAAAACAAAGTGCACCTAATTCTTAATAATTAGATAATATTATAAATATAAAATTATATTTTGCATGTTGTATTTTGTGTTTGTTTAAAAGTTAG
>NW_016822733.1:0-1246 GCF_001698545.2 Rhinopithecus bieti | reverse complement strand
AAAAAAAAGAATGTAACTGCTTGCCTCATTGCCTGCCCTCCATTTTTTTTTCTTTCCTCCTTTCACTCCTGCCTGCTCTTTTGCCTTTAAATATTGATGATCATGAAACTGTCTTCAGATAAAGCACAGGCCACAGATCCTACTGTAACTTGTGTTTCTTTTCCCTGGGTGCATCCTCAACTTTGGCAAAATAAACCTCTAAATTGATTGATATTTGTCTCAGATACCTTTTGATTTCTAGCTCAAACAAGGAAGACCTGGATAAAGAAACAGAAAAAAAATATAAACAGAAAATTATGGTAATTTGTGATACAGAAAAAATCTAAGAATAATATTCCAATTAATAGAGAGATGTAAAATTTTTAGTACATAAACCAAGAACAAAATATTCTGAAAAAGAAAGAAATGGAAAAGAACAACTATTTGAGATTACAAAGTAAAGGTGGGGTCAGGACAATTTTCCAAAACGTAAAAAGATGAAAAAAATGAGACATATGACGAGACATAAGGGTCACAGAAAAAGAAAACAGAGAAAACAGTGGAATCATCAGATAAAAAACAGAAGTGACTGAAATTGATGAAGATAAAACTTCACACAAAAAGAACCTGCTCCACAATGAATTATAAATGACCCATCCCTAAGTGAATCTTACAGCCTCTGTGATCATGTTTCCCTTTGAATTGAACTCTAGAAAGTATAAAAGTTGTTTCAAACTTATGTCTAGAAAGGTGCTCAGGGACTGAACATTTTCATACTGTGCTTAATTATCTATTGTCAGCTTGTTACCACCACCACTGCACCTCCACCACCATCACATCACTGCTACCAGCACCACCACCACCACCACCACCACCACCGTCACCACCACCACCACCACCATCACCATCACATCACTACCATTATCACCACCATCACTACCACCACCACCACCATCACCTTCACCAATATAATCACCACTACTACCATCACCACCATCACTACCACCACCACCACCACCACCATTACCACCACCACCATCAACACCATCACATCACTACCATTATCACCACCATCACCTTCACCACCAACATAATCACCACTACTACCATCACCACCACCACCACCACCACCACCACCACCACCACCACCACTGCACCTCCACCACCATCACATCACTGCTACCAGCACAATCATCACCACCACCACCACCATCACCACCACCACCAGCACCATCACCACCAGCACCATCACATCACTACCATTATC
>NW_016822732.1:0-1708 GCF_001698545.2 Rhinopithecus bieti | reverse complement strand
TTGGCTAACTCTCTTTTGTTGGAATCTCCAAAGTGATATTTGGGATCCCATTGGGACCTGTAGTGTAAAGGAAATATACTCCGATAAAAAATAGAGAGAAGCTTTCTGAGAGATTGCTTTCTGATGTGTGACTTCATCACACAGAGTTCCACACTTCCCTTCTTGGAAGAGCTTGCTAACACTGATGTTGTGGATTCTGCAAGGTGATATTTGGAAGCTCACTGAGGGCTATGGTGAAAAAGGAAATATTCTCACATGAAAACTGGAAAGAAGACTTCTGAGATACTGCATTGCAATGTGTGAATGAAAATCACGGAGTTACACGTTTCTCTTCAGTCATCAGTTTGTTAACACAGTTTTCTGTAAATCTACAATGGGATACTTCTTAGCGCAATGAAGCTTACGATGACGATGGAAATATAATGAGGTGAAAACTGGAAAGAAGCTTTCTTAGAAACTTCTTCGTGATGTGTGAATTCACCTCACAGAGTTACACTTATATTTCGTGGAGCAGTCCACTAACACTCTCTTGCAGGAAACTTAGAAGAGCAACTTTGGATTGCTTTGAGGCCTACGCTTATAAGGGTGATATCATCAGTTAGAAAAGTGAAAGAAGCTTTCTGAGAAAATTTGTTGTTTTCTGTGAATTCATCCAAAAGTGTTCCAACTTATTCTTCAGGAAGCAGTTTGCTAACTCTCTTTTGGTGAAAACTGCAAATTGATATTTGCGACCCCTTTGGTACCTGCAGTGTAAAAGGAAATATACTCAGATAATAACAAGAGGGAAGCTTTCTGAGATATTGCTTTCGGATGTGTGATTTCTTCACACAGAGTTCCACAATTCCCTTCTTGGAACAGCTTACTAACACTGATGTTGTGGATTCTAAAAGGTGATATTTGGAACACCACTGAGGGCTGTGGTGAAAAAGGAAATATCCTCATATGAAAATTGGAAAGAAGCCTTCTGATGTAGTGCATTGCAATGTGTGAATGCAACTCACGGAGTTACACGTTTCTCTTCAGTCAACAGTTTGTTAACACAGTTTTCTAGAAATCTACAATGGGATACTTCTTAGCGCAATGAAGCTTACAGTGACAAAGGAAATATCCTCAGATGAAAACTAGAAAGAAGCTTTCTTAGAAACTTCTTGGTGATGTGTGAATTCATCTCACAGACTTACACTCATGTTTCGTGGAACAGTACACTAACACTGTCTTGGAGGAAACTGAGAAGTGCCAATTGGATTGCATGGAGGCCTAGGCTGATAAGGGTGATATCATCAGTTAGAAACGAGAAAGAAGCTTTCTGAGAAACTGCTTAGTGTTCTGTGAATTCATCCCAGAGTGTTCCAACTTATTCCTCAGGAAGCAGTTTGCTAACTCTCTTTTGGTGGAATCTGCAAAGTGATATTTGAGAACCCATTGGGACCTGTAGTGTAAAGGGAAATATACTCAGATAATAACTAGAGAGAAGATTTCTGAGCGATTGCTTTCGATGTATGAATTCATCACACAGAGTTCCACCCTTCCCTTCTTGGAACAGCTAGCTAACACTGATGTTGTGGATTCTGCAAGTTGATATTTGGAAGCTCACTGAGGGCTATGGTGAAAAAGGAAATATCCTCACATGAAAACTGGAAAGAAGCCTTTTGAGATACAGCATTGCAATGTGTGAATGAAAATCACGGAGTTACACGTTTCTCTTCAG
>NW_016822731.1:0-854 GCF_001698545.2 Rhinopithecus bieti | reverse complement strand
GCTTTCTGAGATAGTTCTTTCTGATATGTGAACTCAAATCACAGAGTTACACCATTCTTTTCATCGCACAGTTTCATAACACTTTTTTCATGGAATCTACAAAGAGATATTTTGGAGTGCATTGTAGCTTAAGGTGACAAAGGATTACCCTCATATAAAAACTAGAAAGAAGCTTTCTGAGGAAACACTTTCTGATTTGCTAATTCTTGTCACAGAGTTACAGGATTGTTCTCATGGAGCAGTTTGCTAACACTGTTTTGTGTTTTGTTTGCTAACACTGTTTTGCTAATACTGTTTTGTGGAATCAGATAAAGGACATTTTGCATCTCTTTGAAGCCTATGGTGACAATGGAAATATCCTCAGATAAAAACTAGAAAGATGCGTTCTGAGAAAATTCTTTCTGACGTGTGGATTCATCTAACAGTGTTACACCTTTCTTTTCATGGAGCAGTTTGCTAACACTGTTTTCATGGAATCTGCAATGGCATATTCTGGAGCACATTAAATCTTATGGTGACAAAGGAAATATCCACAGACAAAAACTAGAAAGAAGCTTTATGAGAAACTGCATTGTGACTTGTGAATTTATCTAACAGAGTCACACCTTTCCATTCATGTAGCAGTTTGGTAGAACTCTCTTTGGGGAATATGAGAGGGAATATCTTGGATCCCATTGAAGCCAATGGTGACACAGGAAATATACTCAGATAAAAACTAGAAAGAAGGTTTCTGAGAATATTCTTTGTGATGTGTGAATTCATATCACAGAGTTACAACTTTCTTTTCATGGAGCTGTTTGCTAACACTGTTTTTGTGGAATCTGCAAAGGGATATTTCAGAACACATTGAGGCC
>NW_016822730.1:0-2883 GCF_001698545.2 Rhinopithecus bieti | reverse complement strand
TTAGCAGGGCGTGGTGGCACACACTTGTAAGCCCAGCTACTTGGGAGGCTAAGGCAAGAGAATTGCTTGAACCGGGGAGGCAGAGTTTGCAGTGAACCAAGATCACACCATTGCACGCCAGCCTGGGGTACAAGAGCAAAACTCCATCTCAAAAAAAAAAAAAAAAAAAAAAAAAAAAAAAAAAACGCATTATTTTTGGTGCAAAAGTACTTTAACATCTTAAATGCTCATATAATGGAAGATACTGGAAGATACTGTAACTCTTAGGAAGAATGAGTTAGCTCCTTATCTGCTATAAAGATATCCTAATATCTTTGTACCTGAAGTGGTATCTGAGGCAAATTGTTATATTAAAAAAGGAAAATGCTTTATAATAAAAAAAGAAACATTACATAGTAGCCCTCGCTTACCTGCAGGAGATGTGTTCTAAGACCCGCAGTGGATGTCTGCAAGTGTGGATAGTATTGACCCAATTGCTGTCAATCAGAACACACTTCTGCTTGTTTTCCAAGCACAAATTTAATTTTTTTTTTTATCTTAACTAAGCACTTATCACACATGTGGCTGTACCTTGAGCTTGTTGTTCAACGAACAAGACTAGCAGAAATTTATTTTTCCTCTTTACACTGTCACACCTAGATTTGTTCTTACCATAGATCTTAGCAACCTCAGCACACGACTTATTTTCCTTATTCAGTGAAGAATTTTCACATTTTCACTTAAAGAAAACACTTTAGGGCTCCTGTTCTGCATATCTAAATTGGCAGCATCACTACTCTTGCATTTTAGGGCCATCATTAGGTAAAATTAGAGTCACTTAAACACAAGCACTGTGATACTGCTGCAGTCATTCTGATAACCAAGTTGGCTACTCACGGACTATGGGTAGCGCATACAGCATGCATCTGCTGAACAAAGGGATTGTTTATATCCCAGGCAGAACAAAGCAGGACAGTGAGATATTTCATCACGCTACTCAGAACAGCCCAAAATTTAAAGCTTATGAATTGTTTCTTTCGGGAATCTTGCATTTAATATTTTCAGACCACAATTTACTGTGGGTAACTGAAACTGTGGGAAGTAGAACCATGGATAAAAGGGGACTACTGTATATCTTTCTGTATGTGTGCAAATACATGAATCGTGGAGAACATCATGGGAAGATGCTCATCATCTTGTTAACTCGTTATTTCAAGAGTGGAACTGGAGGGGGAATACTGCCTTTCTTTTATATTTATTTGTAATATTTCATTTTCATTATGAACATGTGTTATTTTAGTATTTTTAAATATTAGTAAAGACAGGCAAAATGTAATTTTAATTCAAGCTGAAATCTTCAAGGCAATCGTATATAATTAAATAGATAGAGCAAAGAGAACATTTTAAATTCCTGAAGGGAAAGGGGAAAAGAAAGCACAATGTAAAAACCAAGTGAGTCTAAAAGCAACAATGTATCATAATGCCTAAATTCGTGGGACCAATTCCAATCCAGTCCAAGAAAGCAGACACTGGAGACCAACATTCCCTTTCAGGCCCCTGCAGGGTCAAGAGAGTGCTCCTGGAATAGATTGAGAAACTCGAGCAGGCTAAGTGAGGTGCCAGGAATAAAGACACCGCCTGACTGACACATTCTCCACTCTCCCTACACTCGCTCCTCTCCCCACCGCGCTTCCATCAGGCTCCAACTCTGCCCTCTTCCCAAGAGCCTCAGATTGAAACCTTGCAAGGAAGACACCGATTTCTCAGTCACAGGCTTGGTAACCCGAGCGGCAAAGGTAAATGATCTCGTGCTCCCCCTACTCCCCGTTACTCCCCTTGCCACTGCTGCCTAGCACCTGCCCCCTCCTCCATAATTTGAACTGTCGTCCCAGGACTTGGAGGCGGGTCGGCCCAAGCGCTTCTTAATGGCCAATATGGAGCAAACCTCCCCTATCTTGCACATCCATTGGCTAAAAGATCTGTCTACTTAAGTCTGACTGCCACTTTCCCTTCTTTCTGTGTTGCCTGGATACGGACTGTCTGCCTATTAACAGCTGGTCGCGTTTCCCATTGGTCACTGTTTCTGGAAGCCCGCCCCCAGGTATCCAGGAGCCCACCGCACGCTGGGTCAGAAGCCGCCATCCAGGCGCACAGCGGGAATCCTGGCTCAGCAACTTTGGGGTGTGCGGCCGAGCGCCTGCCTAACATGGGACGCTGGAGGGTCAGCGTCGGGGAGTCCTGGCCTTCAGTCGGCCATCGCCACGGCAGAAACTGGGGCCCAGGCTGCGTCCAGGCCCTTTCCCGGCCGTCCACAGGTCTCATGGGCGCCCGGACTGGGTCTGATGTAGTTTCACGACCTCTGACCCATAGGATCTAGAGATTAAAGGTATAAAAACGGGGACTTTTCAGCCCACTCAGGTAAAACACCCTTTTATTTTTCAGCAGGTGTTTTGTTGCAGAATGCCCCGAAGGGAGGGAGTGACTGCCGGGTTTAGGTTTATTAAATAAAATAAACTCCTGGTTTACATTATGTTTATAATATGGGTCCCCGACCTTTACAAAATCCCACTTTTTGCCAGTTGTATTATTTAGTGGGATATGTTCGATAAGGACAGCCAGTTAAAATGGCTTTTTGTTGTTGTTGTTGTTGTTACTAAATAAACCAATTTTTAGTTTTGATTGTCCTAACAACAGCAACTTCTCAGGCTTAATGAAACACTTATTTTGAGACGTTTCTGTGAAAGGCATAGCAAGTTACTTTGGAATTGTTTTAAAGGAATTAAATTCCTGGTTTTGGTACCTTAGTGGCAGTTTCTCCCCCAATTCTTTAAAATCTTATTTTGGGGCACGTATAATATATAGAGTAACTTTTGTGAAAGAAACAGCCAGCTAAGGAGGTTTTGG